>NC_056729.1:1443161504-1443379004 GCF_019279795.1 Protopterus annectens | reverse complement strand
ATTTGTGTATGTAGTATTACTGACCACCAATTCAGAGCAGATTTGGGGGTTGCCTTTGAGACTGCGGATATATGCGAAGAAGGCCTTGCGATTATCCTTGGTGGATGTGGCCAATATGGACTCAGCCTTGCAGGATTTCACCAGTGACCTTATTTGCTTGTTCAGACAAAGGAGAGATTGCTTCCAGCTTGGCACATGTTCCTTCTTGGCCATGGACAATAATGTTTTCCTTCCATTATAGAGTTTGTTTATTGCTATTGTCCACCAGACAGATTTACTCTTCAGGTACTGCTGAGTCCATACAGCTATGTAGGTGTTCATATAGTTTTTTGGTGTAGGCTTGGACATTAGTGCTAGTTCCAACTGAAGGGATGGTGGCTATGAAGCTTCTACTACCTGCTCTGAGGAGAGTAGTCAACTTTGGAAATGTTTTTTCGTTTGACCCTGACAAAAGGGGGGGGGGGGTTCAGGGAAGATGGGGACTTCAAAAGTGATTGCGTTACGGTCGGATCTTACCATGGAGGGTGACACTTGTAGGAGTACTACAGTGGCTACTCATGTTGGTTAGGACCAGGTCCAGGATATTTTCACCTCTTGTAGGGGTGTTGATCAGCTGATCGAATGCATTGGCACTAAGTCGAGGAATCTCTGGGCATTCATGTTTGGGCTACAACAGGTCTTCCACTCTATGGTTGGGTAGTTAAAGTCACCCAGGATCGGGGTAGAGGGTTGAATTTTGGTGGATTTGGGCATCCTGAGTCATGGTTGGCAGTCTGTAGCTAGCTATGATTTGAATAGGTGTTTTTTCAACAGTTAACTGCACTTGAGTGTCTCCTGTGCATCATACCATTTCACCAGCTTGGAGGTGTGTCTATCTTTGATAAATACTGAAACTCCACCTCCTTTGGCTTTGTAGCCCTCCGTTTGGGGTCTGAAAGTATGGCAGGATGAGTAACCTGGTAAGATTGGGGTGCTCTCCACAGCTTTGAACCAGGTTTCAGTGACTGCACAAATGTCAGCATCCTCCGGGGCAAGGAATGCTTGCAATGAGTGCAGTTTCATGCTAAGACTCTAGCGTTCAGCATCATGACCTTTAAATTTCATTGATAAGAACTTTTCATGTTGGTAATTTTGTGCTCATAACATTGCCTAAAAAAGGCACTGTGGGGGAGGCAAAAGAAGCCAGAAGCCTAAAGCCCAGGGGAGACAGATGAAGGCCATCTCTGGCAAAGCATCATAGTCTGTCAATCATGCCCTCCCAGGTTGTCAGGTACTGGATCCCCTTGGAATGACAGCAGAAACTAAGCCAATTGTTAAAGTCAATCATTTTCTGTTTGTATTGAGGTATCATTCTGGGTGATGGTAGGATGCTGCTTAAGGCTAGGGTCATACCTGCCTGGGACACACATTCAGCATGCTCAATCATGTCTCTCTTCATATAGTCCAGAGAGGTACTTCTCAAGTCATTCACACCAACATGGACTATGACAGAATCATAACAGTACCTGTTGTTAAGAGACATGAGTGCGTGCATGATAAGGTGGATTCTAGCACCTGACAAGCAACTTACTACGACTTTGTCCTTGTCTAGCCTGTTGAGGGACACATCTGTGTGTCTCATGATAGATTATCCTATTGACTAGTATGTTGGGTTTGTGGATGGGTCTTAGAGACTGTGAGATACAGACATGTGTATTATATGTGATGCTTGGTGCTGTGGGTTGTGATATTCGTGTGTGTTTTTGCTTTGGAGATCTCTCTTGTTTAGGTATGTTTTTGTTGAGAACCCCCACATATGTAGGAGTGTTGTACAGATGTGGGTGGTGTTAGAGGTGTGGTGTTCGTAGCATTTGTGCAGACAACCTTCTCAGTGCCAGATGTATCTATATATACACACACAATGTGTGTGTGTGTGTGTGTGTGTGTGTGTGTGTGTGTGTATATATATATATATATATATATATATATATATATATATATATATATATATATATATATATATATATATATGAACCTATACATACTGGAGGGATAGATTCCTGTCACAGAGACTCCCCATGCTTTGGAACAAAATTCCAAACTACATTAGGCAGAGCCCCTCACTAACACTCCAAGAGAAACCTTGATGAGTGGATGGGTAACAGAAAATACACCCCTGGGATCACTTCATTGGCTCTGCTTGACAGAGGATCAGTTAATTAATCAATGGGGCAGTGATAGCCGACACACTCTGGCTAGGCTTATAAATGCCCTCGGGCAGATAGCCTAGTACCTACCTATGAACCTATATGTATATATGGGTCTATGTTGTATTATCGAAAATAGGGTTCATCGAACTGTATTTCCGATAACACACTTCCGAGAAAATGCATTATATTGAAAATGCACTTTCGCGGAACAAAAACAGGAATATATATATATATATATATATATATATATATATAT
Source organism: Protopterus annectens (assembly GCF_019279795.1). NCBI lineage: Eukaryota > Metazoa > Chordata > Ceratodontiformes > Protopteridae > Protopterus > Protopterus annectens. The sequence continues at coordinate 1,443,376,559 of NC_056729.1, read as the reverse complement.
ATATAAAAGGAAACAAACTAAACAGCAAGCCCCCCTGGACATACTCCCTACTTTATTATTCTCACTCCAAGATTGCACTACAGTGGAGAAAAGGGAATATTCCCTTATCCCCACTGTACCACGATCTCAACAGGAGTTTTCTTATTTGTACATCAACAGTATACCCTGATGCACAACTAATGGTACATGCAAACTGCATGTTTTATTTTTTTATTTCTTTATCAAAAGTGCATTTTTGACAAAATGCACTTTTGCTAATGTGTGTTCGATAAAGTACAGTTCGACGAATTGCACTTTCGACAACACAAATAGGACCTATATATATATATATATATATATATATATATATATATATATATATATATATATATATATATATATATATGTGTGTGTGTGTGTGAGTACATAAGTATATGCATACAAATCTATATTTATGTAAACATTACACACACACAAAATTTCAAGTACATACACAGACACACCTTCTGCCATAAATATTTAAGAAATGACACTGCAACTGCAGTTTTGCCTGAGATGGAGTAAATAAGAAGTTATGTACCTACCATAACGTTCCATGTTAGTTGTCTTCTCTCGCCTTCTTTCTTGCTTGATGGGTTCGGAGCCGATCCCTCGGCTCCGACTCGGCACTTGCTTTAGCTCGAGAACTCCTTTTACCAGCTCGAGGCAGCCCCATATCCCATGATGCAAGGCAGGAAGTACCCAGATCTCGTTTGTTGACAAAAGGGCAATAACACCAAGCATAAACAATACTTCCCAAAGGAAGAAGAAACTTACAAATGGAAAAAGGACCAGGTCTGAATGGTCTTTAGCATTATAGTTTCTTATACAAGGTCTGTCCAGGCCAGGGGAAGGAGGGAGGTCAAGAAAGAAGGCGAGAGAAGACAACTAACATGGAACGCTAGGGTAGGTACATAACTTCTTAATGTTAACTTGTCAATCTCGCCGTCATTCTTGCTTGATGGGACCGTCCCTAGCACCTCTATCCTGGGTGGCTCAATGGAACAAACTCTTGAGGACTGTAGAGCCAAAACTGGCTCTGTCCCTGGAGGCCAAGTCCAATTTGTAATGGGAAACAAAAGTGTGAGGAGTGGCCCAAGTGGCGCTGCACAAATAGTGTCTAAAGGCAGTCTAGCTTGAAAAGCTGTAGAAGTAGCTAAACTCCTAGTTGAATGTGCTTTAGGTTTTGAGCACAGCTGTTTTCCCTGATCGTATAAATTTCAGTGATGACCGAAGAAAGCCATCTGGACAAAGTCACTTTAGAAACAGGAAGGCCTTTTTATTATCCGCATAGGAAACAAAAAGTTGATCAGATTTTCTAAATTTTTGTTCTGTCCAAATAATATCTAAGCTGACGGTGGACGCCAAGATAATGTAGCTTTTGTTCAGCTCTATCTGAATAGTTGGGAAAAATACAGGAGATCAATAGATTGATTCAGATTGTTTTTGAGCGACCTTAGGTAAAAAGGATGGATTAGTTCTCAAAGATACTCTGTCTTTGTGAAAAATCAAATAGGGGGTCGAACCGAAGAGCATGAAGTTCAGACACCCTCCTGGCAGATGTAATAGCCACTAGGAATAAAGTTTTCCAAGAAAGATATTTCAGGGAACAAGAAACAGCTGGCTCGAAGGGGAAGAATCAAGGATGTCAGCACTAAATTTAAATCCCACTGAGGAGGAGGATTCCTGATTGGAGGCTTTAGTAGGAAAATTCCTTTCAAAAAGGCCCTGCAGAGCCTATGGGACATAATATTATGATCTGCTATCCCGACATGAAAATTAGAAATAGCAGCCAACTGAACTCTGACTGTGGAAGAAGAGGAGCCTGCATGGAAAATCTCTGCTAAGAAGTCCAGAACTGCCTGAACAGGGGCAGTAAAGGAATCAATATTTTGTGCCTTAGCCCAATAAGAGAAACGTTTCCATTTGCTTGTGTAAATCCTCCTGGTATAGGATTTTAGTGATGTTACTATGATATCTCTAACTGAGTTAGAGATCAAAGGAAGCCTGGCTAAGGAAGGAAGTGGAGCAACCATGCTGTGAGGTTGAGAGAAGGGATTGACCGGTGCAGCTGACCGGATTGGTGAATCAGTAGATCTGGCACTGGGTCCAGATGCCACGGCTGCACCAAAAGGTGATGATGGAGGAACGGGAACCAAACTTGTCGAGGCCAGTAAGGGGCAATGAGAATCAATTTGGCTCTCAAACGGTAGCTTTCTGGATCACCTGAGGGATCAGAGGAAATGGAGGGAAGGCATAAAGAAGTCCCTGGGGCCAATCCTGGGTCAGAGCGTCTCTGGGGGGATGGCCTGATAGAGGGAAGAGGCTGAAGAAGTCTGGACATTTGCTGTTTTGGGGAGTAGCAAAAGATCGCAACATGGACGACCCCATTCCAGAAAAATCTCTTCCGCTATGGATTGCTTGAGAGACCACTCGTGAGGCATGAGAATAGCTCTGCTCAATCTGTCCGCTATAATGTTGGTTTTCCCAGGGATATGCGTTGCTACCAGAAACCGATGAGAGGAGATCGCCCATTGCCATAGTCTGAGCGCTTCTCGACACAAGGGGTAGGACTTGGTTCCGCCCTGTTTGTTGATATACCAAACTACAGACATGTTGTCTGTGTGGACTGCAATTGTCCCTACGGGAAGAAAGTCGTTGAGGGCTTGCAACGTTAAAAGCACTGCTCTCATCTCCAGGACATTTATGTGCAGATGGTACTCGAACGGTTGCCACGCCCCATGAACCATCCTGCCCTGATAATGACCCCCCCACCCGATCAGGGAGGCATCCGTGGTGACCGTGGCTATCGGGACGGAGGTACAAAGCACCTGCCTTGGTGAACCTGAGACGATGTGATCCACCAAGCAAGATGTTCTTTGCATGTTTGTGTCACCAGAATCTGGTGACGCATTGGGAGTTGCTGGTATGACCACTGTGTGAACAGCATCCACTGAAGGAGGCGCATGTAGAATCGAGCCAGGGGAAGAAGAGTGATGGCCGCAGCCATAAGACCTAATACCTTTAGAACCATTCTGGCCTGTACCTTCTTGCTGGCCAGAATGATCCTGACATGAGTCTGAATGTCTGAAACTCTTTGTTCTGTAAGGGTAGCTGACATCCGAACAGTGTTTAAGTTTGCGCCTATGAAGGTAGTAGACTGGCAAGGCGATAAGGATGACTTTTCGTAGTTGACTGAGATGCCCAAATGAGAACAAAGGTCTATTGTGTAATCCCTGGCTTGTATAAGCTGATGCCTGGTGGTGGCTGACAGGAGCCAGTCGTCGAGATACGGAAACACCTGGAATCCTTGACGTCTCAGGTGAGCCGTGACCACTGCCATGCATTTGGTGAACACTCTGGGGGCTGTAGTGAGACCAAAGGGCAGGGCTCTGAACTGGAAATGACTGGACCCCAGCCGAAAGCGGAGAAATCTCCTGGAGCGTCTGTGAATTTTGATGTGATAGTACGCATCCTGAAGATCTATTGAGCACATCCAGTTGTCCTTCTGTAAGAAGGGCAGAATTGACTGAAGAGTGACCATTCGAATCTTGTCTTCCTGACAGACTTGTTGAGTCTGCTGAGATCCAATATTGGTCTCCAGTCTCCCGTCTTTTGGGGACCAAAAGAACCTTGAGTAGATTCCGGGCTCTGAATGGTCTATTGTGACTGGCTGAATGGCTCTTTTGCAGTAGTTTTGCGATCTCTAACTCTGCAATGTCCCTTAGACCGGTGGTACATCTGGAAGGGAACTTGAGGGAAGGGACTTTCCTCGAAAGGAATTATGTAACCCTTGGATATGATCGACTGTACCCATCTGTCTTGAGTGAGGGAATGCCAGGCTTCTGGGTACAGTGATAATCTTCCCGACTGCCTCCAAGGAGGGACAGCCGGGCAACACCTCAGGGATGCTGAAAAGGCTTCTCAGGAAGAGACTCCCTGTTGCCCTGATTCTTGGACCCCTCTGCCTCTAGAGCGCGTCTGTTGTTGTTACCCCTCTGCCTCTAGGGGTAAACTGACCACGTGAATCCGCGTGACTCCTTGGGATTTACGGAACCACATCTTCCCACCCTTCTGTCCTTTGGGATAAGGCCTAGAAGGGGTGGGAAAACGGACTCCAACAGCAGAAAGAGTCTTGCCGTCCTGCTCACACCTGGTCAAGGTTTCCTTCACCTGAGGGCCACACAAAGCTGACCCATCAAAGGGAGAATTTGTGAAGGACGCCTTAAAGGGATCCGCAAAATCACATAGCCGCATCCAGGCTTGGCGTCTAAGAGCCACACCTGTGCCTGCGGCTCTACTCGCTCCATCAGCAGCATAAGATATTAGCCACATGGAGGAGTTAGCAATGGAATTGAGGGTTCCTAGCTGCGAAGCAATCTTTTCTTGGGCCCCTGCAGCTGTAGGATCCTGAACTACTTCTCCCAGCTCCTTCAGGATATCTCTGGAGTCTGGTGAAGTGACAAAGATAATTCAGCGACGATAGCAAAGGTCGCTGAGGAAAACATCCGCTTGCACCTATCCATGGTCCTAGAGTCCTTATTAGGAGGATGGACGGGCACGGAAGGATCTGCAAGTTCCTTTTGGTGGCCGCAGCCACCACCATGGCATCAGCGGGACACCCTTGGTAAGGAATTGTTTGTCACTAGGGGCAGTTATAAATTTAGAAGGCCTCCTAGGGACTGGCTCTACAGAGTCAGGAGCTGTCCACGCCTTTCGTGCAATAACCTGCATAAGGGGGTCGAAAGGCGGAGACACCCAGGAGGTGGAGGGCCGAGATCCAAACGCCTCTAGGTATACTGACTCATCCTCAGAGGGATTGTTGGTGGGCCAGTTTCCCTCTGTTTCAGAAGTTCTAGGATGTCTGAGAAGGAGACATCCTCAGAGGGGATCTAGGGATCCCTCTGACTCATCAAAGTCAGTATCCAAGTGACAGACTCAGGGAGTCTACATGCTTCCTCTTACAAGTCCTCTTCCTAGGAGGATCTCCCGAAACATCAGGAGAATCCTCGGAAGAGGGGAAATTCCCAATGGGGAAACCTGAGGCGGAGGATCTCTGGGTCCTGTAGCAAGAGAAGTGGCAGAGATGTCAACAGGTACAATAGAGGGAGGAGCTACGGGAAGAGACTGCTGACTGATACCAGTGGCCAGTACACTCTTCATCACCTCAATGCTCCCCTCCCAGGCAGGTCCGAGAGGCCCCGCTCCAAGAGCTAGGAACCCGAGGGGCCACCGAAAGGGAAGTCTCCGAGGCAGATGTCGGAGCCGAGCTCACCAAGGCCGAGGCTCCAAGGGGAAGAGCGGGTTCGGACAAGGGTCCGATGCCACTCACCCCTCGGAGGAGACCATGGAAGCCCGACCACCGAATCCCTCTAAGGAAGAGGAGATAAGAGTAGGGGCTGAAGGAACAGAAGCGGGTATCCGTCCTCCAGCCGTAGCAGTAACCATGCCCGAAGACTCCAACTCCAAGCTCTGGGGTAGAGTTGAAGGAGGAACTGTAACGGGGTGTGGACCAACAGTCGTCTGCTGAGACGGACTGTGTAGCATTTGGGCCAGTACCTGTGACTTGAGCAATCTACTGACCACTCTCTCTAGGTCATGGTCTGATGACCTTGAAGATCGGCTCCGATGGCTCCGTTCCGATAGAAGAGGCGAGGCCGGAGCCGAAAGTATCGGCTCCAAGGAAGGAGACCTCGACCTCTTCCTGGAATGGGTCATCGGAGCCGATATTACTGATCCTGTCGGCACCGATTTCTCGGAGCCGGCAGAACGCTTCGATGTATCGGCTCCAGCCGGAGCCGATACAGCCACCAAAGTAACGGTGTCGGAGCCGATCGGAGCCGACACCGATGCCTGTGCCACATGGGTGTCGGAGCTGATCGGAGCCGACACCGATGCCCGTGCCACGTGGGTGTCAGAGCCGGTCGGAACCGACACCACAGTGGTCAAAGCAGATTCGGCACCGATAGCCATCGGCGCCGAAAGCTTAGTGGATCCAGAATCGGCTCCAGCCGGAGCCGATCTCGACTCTATACGAGTCGGAGCCGAGGCCACAGGCTTAGAAACAGAAGCCTGGGTCTTGGCAGATTTAGTTGATTTTTGTGGGGCCGACTTAGCCGGAGAGCCCTCCGGCTTAAGAAGACCCCTGAGAATCAACTTATTCTCTCCTGCAGGACTCTCTGGCTGAAGGAGTGACAAATAGCACAGGAGTCCTGCAGGTGAAGAGGGCCTAAACAGTACAGGCAAGAAGTGTGACCGTCTGTCAGAGACATCTTCTGACAGCACGAGTCACACTTCTTAAAACCTGAAACCCTCTCTTTAGACATGGTGCCTAACAAAACACACACACACCAGTCCAATTAAATTAAACTAATACCAAAAGGTATTTAGTAAAAAATACCAACACACACACCCTAACAGGGGGGGGGATGGGACAGGGAAATTAACTGACTAAAAAAAAAAAATAAAAGAGACAGGGATTTCTGTCAGAAAAAGTTAAATTTAAAGTTAAACTATCAAAACAAAAAGTTTTTAACTAAAAAGGGGCTTAAATGTCACAAATGTGAATTACTTACCAGGAGCTGGTAAAGAGAAGACCTCCCAAGCGAAGCGGCAAACGAGATCTGGGTACTTCCTGCCTTGCATCATGGGATATGGGGCTGCCTCGAGCTGGTAAAAGGAGTTCTCGAGCTAAAGCAAGTGCCGAGTCGGAGCCGAGGGATCGGCTCCGAACCCATCAAGCAAGAAAGAAGGCGAGAGAAGACAACTAACATGGAACGTTATGGTAGGTACATAACTTCTTATTTACTCCATCTCAGGCAAAACTGCAGTTGCAGTGTCATTTCTTAAATATTTATGGCAGAAGGTGTGTCTGTGTACTTGAAATTTTGTGTGTGTGTAATGTTTACATAAATATAGATTTGTATGCATATACTTATGTACTCACACACACACACACACACACATATATATATATATATATATATGTGTGTGTGTGTGTGTGTGTGAGTACATAAGTATATGCATACAAATCTATATTTATGTAAACATTACACACACACAAAATTTCAAGTACATACACAGACACACCTTCTGCCATAAATATTTAAGAAATGACACTGCAACTGCAGTTTTGCCTGAGATGGAGTAAATCTATTTTAGCTTTAGTCAGTGTTAAGCCAGCAAGTCACCACCAAACATTCTGTCTCACAACAACGCAGAGAATGTAGCATTCAGTTTGGTACATCTGTATTCCAGAGCTTCAAAAGCAGCCTCAGACTAAATACTACAATATGCATTTGTGTCACATTAAAAAAGAAAAAAAATGCTTCAGCTTAATTCCCAGCATTTCTTTCCAACAAACTGACTTCCCATCATCTCACCGGAGGCATTTTCAGCATTAACTGTTTTCATCTTAAAAGAACCAAGAACCAATATGCAAAAATCATTTTGAACCAACATTTCTGCTATATAGAAATATCCCGTTCCACCACATATTCTACAGCATTACTAAAGCAGGGCAAACCTGACTTTTTTTTTTTTCCAAAATCTCTATTTCAATTTTCTTTTTTCAAATAATAACAATACGATAACTCAAAAACACAAATAAACAATACAAATACCTATCTAAAGAAAACAGACTCAATCTCATTCCGAGAAAATTATACACACATATATATATATATATATATATATATATATATATATACACACACAATATATACACAAGAAGTCACTACATCGTCAAGTAAAGTATGAGAATTCTTATGTTCATTTGGTCTCATAAGGGATAGCTAGAATGGGGATAGTCTATATATAAAGTAAAAAATAGAAATTTAACCATTTATTTGTATGTTTAGGGAAAATATCTAGTTACACATATACTAAGAAATGGGAGAAGATGCAAGAAAGACGGGTTATACTACATTCATTTATTATTTAAAGGTTAGCTTTTCATGACAATTTGTAGGCAAATTTTATTTGTCAAGAATTATATCTAGCAAGTAACCCCAATATTTCTGGTAATAGCTTTTGTTTTTGAATACATTAATTTGTGAGATGAGATGTATTTGATAGCAAGATTGCTAAAATTTTCCCATGTAATTGGTGACATGACATTCCAATTCTTTGTAATAAAGAATTTAATACAGGCACACATCGTAATAAAGACATGTTTTAATATGTTTGGGAGTTGATTGATATTAATGTACAATATAGCTGTCTTCCACGTATGGGTTGATTTTTCATATCCCATCTTCTCTAATCTTACTCTCAAGGAAAACCATAAGTTGTGTATCTTAGTCCAGTCCCACATGACATGTAAAATATCAGCTGTTTGATCCGGACAATGGGGACATATAGGCAAAAAGTTAGGACTGAATTTATCTAATTTAGATAAGGTATAATATACATTGTTATTTACCATAATTTGTGTACATAACAGCTTCTTGAAAGGAATGAATTTGATTGTATTTTCAATGGCTAGTTTCTTATTTTCTTCAGTCAGTGATTGATTTTTCGTTTGCCAATAGTTTGAAAATAATAAAGAATTCTGATGTTTTGCACTCAATACAATTTTATAAGTCCTAGAAATTGTTTTCCCTTTAATTGCAAGATTTTCAAGTATTAATTTAACTAAATCTATGTTCTGTAAGTCAGTGTGTATTTGTGAGAATTTAGCATTTATAAGATGATGTAGTTGGTTAAGAATAATGCTATATTTCATACGAAGTTTTAGTTCAAGTCTCATTTGCCCCGTGTTAGAGTCTTTCCATTGGTATATATCCCATATTGTGTAGTCTTTTATCAGGGGGTAGTTTGTTAGATTTACTGGTTTATTATTTATTAGTAAATTAGGATTTAGGTGTAACGGTTGTATAAGGGCAAAAGCATCAGCTAATTGCAATGATTTAAATAGCTTCTGTGTTGTAAGAATCATGTTTTTAATTAGTGGATGTAAATTCTTCGTGTATATGCTAGCCTGGTTTAAATTCAAGAATGGTAAGGATTTGATATTACAGCCAAGGGATTTCAACTGTTCATACCAGATTTTGGTCCACTGGGGTGTCCACGTATTTATATACGAGTCATAGTTTATTATTTGTATTAGTCTGTATACAGTAATTATATACTATAGTAAAGCTTAAAATCAGGTAACCCCAATCCCCCCATATCTTTGGAGAGTACAAGTTTTGCATATTTAATTCTGGTAGATTTGGGATACCATAAGAATCTTGATATACCTTTTTCTATGGCAAGGAAGAAGTTTTGGGGAATATTTGAAAAGGTAGCATTTAATTGAAAGAGTATTCTTGGTAGAAAATTCATCTTGACAACACTAGCTTTTGACAGTAGAGACATATTAATATTCTTCCATCTATCCATATCATTTTGAATACTAGTCCATGTAGTTAGTAGGTTATTGTTTATAATACCTTTGAAGTCTGAAGTAAATATTATTCCTAGAATATTTTATCTGGTAGTTTATTTTGATCTCACTCATAGGAAAGTACAATTCTTTATGCCCTATAGGACTTGAGGGAAAATATGTGTGACTTGTTTAAATTTAAATTATAATTTGAAACTGCCGAGAACTCATCAATAACCAAGTATTTTTGGGAGGTCAGTAGTGGGGAGTTGGAAGTATATACAAGTCATCAGCAAAGGCAGCGTATATAAGATTTGTATTGTGGATTCTGGGAATATGATGAAAGGTTTTTTGTGAAATAAACAGAAGGAGGGGTTCTAGATAAAGATTAAATAGGTATGGCGAAAGAGGACATCCTTGTCTTGTACCACTGGATAAGAGTATAGGGTTAGTTATACGTTTATTTACCTGTATAGTGGTAGAAGCTTTCTGATAGAGAACCTGGATCTTTTTAATGAATTCTTGAGGAAAACCATATAAAGGCAGTATATTAAAGAGAAAGTGTAAGTTTACTCTATCAAAAGCTTTAGTTGCATCTACTGTAAGGGCATATCTGGGGCATTTATTCCTATTAAGTAGTCTTACAGGTATCTAAAAGGAAGGTGTGGTCACTTGTTTGCCTGTTTGTCATAAACCCATTTGTTGCTGGGAAATAATAGAGGGAAGTATATTCTTAAGTCTATTTGCTATAACATGGGCTAATATCTTAAGATCAGTGTTTATGAGGGCTATTGGTCTATAATTTGCTGGATCTGTTGGGTTAGAATGCGGTTTAGGAATCAACACTGTCTTGGAGTTATTTAAGTATTTGTCTGTTATACCATATTGTATTATATAGCTGAAAACTTTTAATAACACTTTGGCGATATGTTCCATGAATAGCTTATAAAAATCCGATGTGTATCCATCAGGCCCAGGGGATTTACCTAATTTTAGTTTGTTTATTGCAGCTTTTATCTCTTTTAAATGTAACAGTGATTTTAAGAGTTTCCTTTAATCTTCTGTAATTGTGGAAAGTTTATATTATGTATAAAATCCTCAAATCTGTCTGTAGATGATAAGGGTATATTGTATAAGTTCTTATAAATATCTTCAAAAGCGTCCACTATATCTTGATCTTTATATTTCACCTGTCCTTCATATTTTATTTCTTTGATCCTAGGAGGTCCACTTTTTATGTTAATTAGTCTAGCTAGGAATTTTGATGGTGTTTGAGCCCATTCTGAATATTGATATACTGACCTTATACTGACCTTAATTCTAAGAAGGAGGTATTTTCTAAATAATGTTTGTGTTAATTGTTTTTGCCAATCAATTATTTTTTCCTTGTTCTTTAGAATATGTTTCCTGAAGTTCTAGTTCAGCAGTGTTTATTTGATACTCTAGTTCATTCTTAAGATTGCTATACTTTTTTTTGAGCCATGCAGATTTTTGAATAATAATACCCCTGATGACCGCCTTGGCAGCCGCCCATTGTACGTCATATGGAATTTGATTGGATATAAAATCATTTTGAAGTTGGGCTAGCACATTCTGAATTTCTTGTGTAGTTTCTTGGTTTTGTATAATTTTAGGATTTAACATCCAGGTATTGAAATAGGAACTATTTTGTTTATCAGCTTGAAAGTTTATTAAAAGTCTAATTTTGGAATGATCTGAAAGAGTTCTAGGTGAGACAGCATAATTTAATTCGTTAGAAAGGAAAGTAAGGGAAATTAGAAAAGCATCTATCCTGGACCAAGTTTTATGAGTGGCTGAAAAGAAAGTGAATCTTGATATTGTTTTATCATATTGAAATTTAACATAAGGGTCAACTAGTTCAAATGTATTTTGTAATTCTTCAAGTGTTGTAGTGGTAGATTGTGACTGTCTGTTTTTATTATGCGATCTATCCTTATCTAGATTTAGTACAGCATTCCAGTCCCCACCTACAATAAACAGGGATTTGGGTATTTGGCTAATGTATTAAAGATTTCATAAATGAAGAGCTGTTGATTTGAGCAGGGGCTCTATATATTAAGAAAGAGTAATGGTTTGTTTAAAGTATGATATTCAGTAGTAAATAATACCCATCTTCCCTTTGAGTCAGCTTCATAGGAAGTAATCTCTCCTTGGAAGGATTTATTTACTATAATGGCCACTCCCCTGGACAAAGAACTATAATTTGCAGTAACTATTGTTTTAACCCATTTTCTTTTCTTTTCCCTAACCCAAAGTTGGTAATCTAAGTGAGTTTCTTGCAAGAAAGTCATATCAGCCTTAGTTTGGTATGTGAGGTGCATGATTAAATTTCTTTTCTTTTCATCTACCATCCCTTTAACATTCCAAGAGTCTATGGTTATTTTTTATTAATATTGTTGAAGTTTCTCATTAGTTGATGCACAAAAATACAGTTATAAACTTTTTCTGTTGGTGTATTTATCTTAAGAATAAATGTTGTGACTTCTATACTCCTAAACTCAAATAGGTGCCTAACCACCCATCCCTCTGTATTTGTAAATGTGCATGAGTTAAGAAACTAAAAGAAACTATTATTTTTAACAACAAGGAGTAGATGTATATCAGACGGATGTCAATAATACCCATACTGTTCCAAATGCGAACAGTCATCAGCTAACAGACTGTGCCCATCCCGCTCCTTTTATTATTTATATACTGCATATTCATTTTCAGACTTCTTAAAATATTATATTAATTGTACCCTTAGATATTATATAGATAGAAAAGGAAAAGTAGCTTGTATAAAAAGTTTTATAGTAACAGCAACATATTATAATTCTTAACATTTCAAGAGTTATTAAAGAGTTAACAAATCAATATTTTCAAAAAACAAGTACAATATATGTATATTTAAAGAAGGCATCATTTTAAAAATTCAAAAACATTTGCATTATTCTTGCTAACAGCAACTAACTGTGGTTCTTTAAAATGTATCGGAAACCATACAAGCAATCATTGTGAACTCATATTATTAATTAACCAGTGCCATCTACTGGACAAACAGGGGGAAAAAAAAAGAAAAATGTTTTTGTACCTTGCTCATAGACACCTTTAAAGGTAACTCAATGGTTATGCCAGTAGAATAATGATTATGCATTTTAAACATTTAAAGAAGGCAGCACTTTAAAATTCAACAACATTTGCCTTATTCTTACTAACTGCAACTAACTGTGGTTCCTTAAAATGTAATGGAACTTCATTTAACATAAGCCATATAGATCCATCATTGTGTACTCGTATATTAATAATTAACCAATGCCATCTACTTGAACAGAGACAAAAGAAAAAAAAATGTTTTTATACCTTGTGACAGATGTAAAAGTAACTCAATGGTTATGTCAGCAGAATAATTATACATTTTAAACATTTAAAGAAGGCAGCACTTTAAAATTCAACATAATTTGCCTTATTCTTGCTAACAGCAACTAACTGTGGTTCTTTACATGTATGGGAATCTTCATTTAACACTGCACTGTCAAAAGCCATATAAACACATCATTTGTGAACTCATATGTTAATAATTAACCAGTGCCATCAACTGAACAAAGAGAGGAAGAAGAAAAAAAAAAAAAAAAAAAGAGAGAAATGTTTTTGTACCTTGCTCATAGACATACTTAAAAGCAACTCAATGATTAAGCCAGTAGAATAATGAGTATACATTTTAACTGAAACTACTTGTGTCTAATATTTACACTACTAAACTATTATATCAAAGGTTATATCCCATTTTTTAAATGTAATTTAACACTTCTTTTTTGTAAGCTGTAAATGCACTTTAAAGTCATTTCTCTATGCAGACAGTGTTAGGTAGCTTTGTAACTTTTAAATGTCAAGGCAGTTACTAAAATACAGTGCCTTAAGTATTACAGTGTAGCAAATAGCTTTTCTTTACAGGCAAGTAAGCAGAGTTGTTTAGAACACATTTCACATCCATTTGTTTAAAATTTCCCATAACAGTGGTATATTCTTCTGTCCTGTAGTTCTTTGGAGCTGTAGCACTTGTTTAGCTTTCCAAATGTTTTTGGATCAAAAGATATGAAAAGAGTTGTCTCAGACAGGATTTACTTTGAAGAGACGCAGAAAGGTGGATTTTGCCTGGTCAGGTGTTTCCAAGGATATTTTTTCTTCTTTGTAATAAAATGTTAAAGTTGCAGGATATCTCATTTGGAAACCAATCTTATTTTCAATGAGGTAATTGCAGTATTTGCTGAGTTTGTCGATTTTGTTTAATTTGTAAAGGAAGATCTTGAGTAATCAATTTTATGCGCTCTCCATGTAACATTCTTTTTAATCTAAGCTGACAGTATCTGTTGAACATGTGCAGAATTAAGCAGTCTGATCTAGATTTGTCTAGGAAGATCACTTGTTTGTGTATGGTTTATAGCTCTGTGAGCTCTTTCGATCACTCTCTCATCCAGGAGATTATTAGCCAGAAGAGAGCTTAGTATTTCTTTTATTACTGGAATAAGTTGTGAATTATCAAAGCTCTCTGGAATACCTCTTATGATAAAATTATTTCTCCGGCTTCTAGCTTCCAAGTCTAACATTTTTTGCTGTAATTCTTTAATTATGGTGTCATTGGTTTGTGCTTTTTGTTGCAGTTCATTTATTTTTAGCTCATTGTCCATAATTTTTGCTTCATTTTGTTCAAGCCTAAGCACAATTTGGTCCAGAGTAGAGCCAAATGTAGTTAGCTTATGAGAGAAACCCTGCACTTCTGTTTGTAAAGGTTGTAAAGCAGCTTTCAGATTCTCCAGTGTTAAAGGTTGTTCCTGTTTTAATCTTTGAGACATTTTATCAACTTCTTCTTGTTGCTTGTTAATTTTTTGCCTTTTAGTAGTGGTTTCTTTCTCAGGAGTAGTAATTGCAGACAGTTTGGTTTTTGTCATTACAGTTTCCATCCGATCTGGCTGATTCTCCATTAATCTTGTATAGTTAGATTCCTAGTAGTAGTGCAGAATTTTAAATAAGTCTTGTTATGAAAGTTGTTTTTCTTGTTACTTTCCTCTTATTAGGCCTGTTAGTCTTGAAGAATCCACACCATGCGGTTCAGGGCTCTGTTTCCAACAAGTAATTATTTTTCCTTCAGAATGAGAGAATCTTTGAAAAATAAAGATGAAAGTAAGTAGTCGTATTTCTGCTTTAATCCATTGATGTTTGGTATACTTTTTCTAAGCGATATGCTGGTATGAAGTCAGATTATAGTATAGGAATGCAGGAGCTGCACTGTCAGTGTGCTTACAGGCTGTCCACCATGATGGAATCAGGGCAAACCTGACTTTTAACACACACCCAACACAGTGCTTAAGGCTTAAGGTTTGAATTTCAGTTACAAAATCGTTCTTCTGGTCCCTATTAATGTCACAATGGATTGTCATGGGAATCTTTCATATCTATTACTTTTCAAACATATCCTCGCCCTAGTTCTCATTTTCAACTTTGACTCGCATTTTGTCTTGCAAGCTCCTGTTTTTTCTCAGTTAATTCATTTAACTGTGTGGTAGTAATCTCACTTGCTCTACACACCCACAGATTTTGATCAGGCAACACTTGCTATCACTTAAAAGAATGTCTCTCACTTCACTTCTTGTGCCAAACAAAACATTCACTCTGTGTCTCATTCTTATCAGTGAAGCATGCAACTCATCAAATTTGTCTCAGTTCCTAAGGTCAGTAACATAAGCACTAACCGTATCTCTAGATACAGCAAAATATAGTCCAAGTTAAATAAGAAAAGTCTTTCTTTTGAGTGTCTGTTCCTAAAATATTAGAGAACAATTTCTTTTGCTAATACAAAGGTATCATTAGATAATGCCTAAAAACAATGTTTAGTTTTTACCCAGAAATTCTGAACCATACAACTTTCAAAACATGTATGTGACCAATTAGCCTCAGTTTGCCTATTACATCTCCAACAGCCAGAAAGATATTCTTTTCTCATGTTAGCAACTCTTACAGGAGTTATAAAATAACTAAATAAAAAAATTCCAAGTAAATATACTCCAAAAGAGGGTTCAAGACGTAGAAAAACTATTACAAGAAACTGGATATCTACTTCAGAATCAAAATTTGAAGGCTTTCTTTTTCTCTTAAAGGAAGTTGCAATTAAAGAAAGTGAAGTAAAAGACAGTTTCATAGGTTGATACTAGGCTATCTGCCCTAGGGCATTTACAAGCCTAGCCAGAGTGTGTTTGGCTTTCACCACCCTT
Source organism: Protopterus annectens (assembly GCF_019279795.1). Taxonomy (NCBI): domain Eukaryota; kingdom Metazoa; phylum Chordata; order Ceratodontiformes; family Protopteridae; genus Protopterus; species Protopterus annectens. The sequence goes on along the minus strand of NC_056729.1, from coordinate 1,443,360,905 downwards.
CTTAGATTAGTTGACTGTGCCTCTGTATAGTAGGTCACAGAAGATAGCCCATTTAAGGTTAGTTTACCGTGCCTCTGTCTAGCAGTGACACAGAAGAGATCCCAGGGGTAAATTTACGTTCTCCCATCCAAACGTCAAGATTCTTCTTGAAGAGGGTCATTGAAGGGCTCTGTCTGACATGGATTGGGATTTTGCTCCAGAGTGAGGGGAGCCTCTGGGATATGAATCTGTCCCTCCAGCATGTTCTATTTATTTCTGTGCTGAGGTTTAAGTCACTTGGGCGTGTAGTTCTGATGGATTTGGATTTCTTGAGGTGGAGCATGTCCATTAATTCTGGGTTGGACATGGCTTTATACGTCAGGCATAGATCGCCTCTAAGTAGGCAGTAAGCAACTGAGTAGAGCTGGAGTTTCTTTAGCCTAACTGCGTAGGGCATCTGTTTGAGTCCTTTGATCCTCTTGGTGAGGTACTTTTGGGGCCTTTCTAGTTGTAGCAGGTGTCGGGTAAGGTACATCCCAAATGGGGCATTGTATTCAATTTTGGGCCTGATGAGTAATGAGTAGAGGGGCACAATGACCTCTCTTGATCTAGATGTGAACCCCTTCATGATAAGGTGGGCTATATAGAATGTCTTTCTAACCACTTTGGCAATGTGATTGTCAAAGGAGAGATTGCAATCTACTTGGGTCCCCAAATCCCCAATTACTTCTTCCGTACTTAATGGATTACCACCTATGTGGTAATTTGTGGGCACTTTGTTTTTCCCAAAGGGGATGACTATGCACTTTTTGGCATTTAGCTTTAGGCCATGGCTCTGGCAACAGTTATCTGTCTGTGAGACCTTTTTGGAGGATGCTTGTGACAGCCGGCGAGTCGATTATGGCCCCCAGTTTGCAGTCATCTGCAAACTTTGTCAGCCATAGTCCTCCTGTGTTAGCCTGTACCTCAGAGAAATATATACCGAACAAGAGAGGTCCTAGGACTGAGCCTTGTGGGACGCCACTTGTAACTGATTTAGAGTCTGACATGGCACACGGTAGGATCCAGTGTTTGGAGGTTCCCAATGTCTTTGTTTATGAGTTCCATGATGATACGCTCCATAGCTTTGCAGACCAGGCTAGTTAAGCTTATAGGGCGATAGTTTCCGGGGTCCGTTGCAGCACCACCTTTATGGAGTGGGACCACTGTTGCTGTACGCCATTCTTTGGGTACATATCCTGTTGTAAGGCTGAGACTGAACAGTGAACAGTGATTTTAAGTGAGGGTTCAGTTCTTCTTGGAGCTCATGTAAAATGCAGCCCAGGACACCGTCCGGTCCCATTGATGCGGTGTTTTTTGCTTTGGAGAGGGCAGCTCTCACCTGTGCATCTGTGATGTCAGGGAGGCTACACTCTGTTGGGATAGTCATTTGCTCATTTGGGGGGAGGGGGAGAGAGAAGTTTGCACTGAACCTGTCTGCCAGGATGTTGGCAATGTCTGTGGGTTCAGTGTATTTTTTGTCATTTTGCACTAACTCAGAGCATATCTGGGAGTTTCCACCCAGGTTTCTGACATAACTAAAGAAAGCCTTGTGATTATCTTTAGCGCCTTGTGCAATTTTTCTTTTGAAGCTAGCCTTAGATGATTTTATGAGGGGTCGTAGTTTCTTGCTAGTACTGATCAGAGTTGCCTTCCCTTTCAGGGATTTTGCTCTATCATGTAGTAGCTTCCTCCTTCTGTTGTACAGCTTATTTATGGCTGAGGTCCACCAGACAGGTCTCCTGCCTTTGGAGGAGTGTGTCTTGGTTTTATTTGGGATAGCACGATCCATGCATTCTTGTAGGTATCCATAGAATGCGTTTGTAAAGGATTCTGCGGTTTGGGCCGTATTTTCCACTGGCTCTGGGGCTTTGAAGGATTCCACCTCGGTTTTGAGAAGTGGGAAGTTTGCTTTTGAGAAGTTTTTGACCGTGGTTTCCTTTGCTAGGGGTGGGGACGGGATATGGATGTCCATAGTGATTAATTTATGGTCAGATCTTACCAATGAGGGGTATACCTCTGGTATGGAACATACAGTCCCCATGTTGGTGATGATCAGGTCCAATATGTTTTCCCCTCTTGTGGGAGTGGTGACCAGTTGTTCCACAGCATTTGAGTTTATAAATTCTAGGAACCATTGGGCTAGGGTGTTGAGGCTTGAGTAGTGCTCCCAGTCTATGTTTGGGTAGTTAAAGTCACCCAATATAATGGTGTTTGGAGAGACCTTCATATTCTCCAGTGTCTTCAGGAAAGCCGAGTGGGGTTCCTGAGTTTGGGAGGGTGGTCTGTAGCAGGCTACAAACTGGAAGGCAGTTTTGCCCACTATTAGTTGCACATGGATGGTCTCAGATGCTTCGTGCAGTACCACTAGCCTGGAGGTATGGGTATCTTTGATGAATATGGATACTCCCCCCTCCTCTTGTGGTTCGGTCCGAGTTTTGGGGCCAAAAAGCATGGTATGAGGTATAGCCTGGTAGTGCTGGAGTGCTCTCGGGAGCCTTGAACCAGGTTTCTGTTACTGCACAGATATCGATATTCTCCATACTGAGGAGAGCCTCGAGTGCGTTAATCTTGAGGTTTAGACTTCTGGCGTTGAGCAGCATTACCCTTTGTTTCTTTTTCCTTGTGTTGTCTAAGGAGGTGGGTTTGTCTTTTGAGCCTTGCCTAAAAAAGGCACTATGGGGGTGGCAAGAGCCTTGGCCAGTATTCGAACACCCAGGGGTGACAGGTGCAAGCCGTCCCTAGCGAAGCAACATGGCTGACAGACACTGGATCCCCTTTGAGTGACACCAATACTTTAGCCAATTGTTGAAATTGATCATTTTGTCTTTATACTGTTGTATCATTCTTGGTGAGGGTAAGATGCTACTCAAGGTCAGGGTCACACCGGCCTGGGCCACATGATCAGAGAGCTCCTCTACGTCTCTTTTCATGTAATCCAGGGAGGTACGTCTCAGGTCATTCACACCAGCATGGACAATGATGGAGTCATATTTGTACTTGCTTTGGAGTGACCTGAGTGCTTGTGTTATGTGGCGGATCCTGGCACCCGACAGGCAGCTTATAGTGACCTTCTCCTTGTTCAGCCTGGTGAGAGGGACGTCAGTGTGTCTGACAATAGAGTCACCTATTACAAGTGTATTAGGTGTGTTGTTTAGCCTTAAGGGCTGTGACTGTGTGGCACACTGACTTTGTGAACTATGTGATATGTGGGTATTGTTGTGGGCTAGCAATTGCTTGGATGTCTGCTTTGGAGGTCTCTGTTGCTTGGGCAGATTTTTATTTAGAGCTTCCAAGTATGTTTTTGTGTGTTTATGTGTTTGGTTTGCTGTTGCGATAGGTCTATGTGAGACTGGATTTGTGGTGTGTATGATTACCTTCTCCTCCAGACTGACCGTGCCAGTACTATGTTGAGAGAGCTCAGCCTCCAGTTTGGCTATATAGTTGCATCTCTCACATATATTTGAGCTTATTGGGAAGAGGAGAGGGTGGTCTGTGTACATAAGGCAGTTGTAACATTGCCTCAAAGATTCCCATATTCACCAGCTGGACTGGAGAGTAAACCCGAAACTGACTTTTGGACATGCCAGAATAGTATAAGGAATTACGTTTTGACTTGATCAAAAAGGACCAATAGGGAGCCAAGTACTTAAAGGGAGTATAAGAGGGTGTAGTGCTTTAGTTTATTAGTGCTTACTTATAAGACACTTATCCTAGCTACTGCTGGGTTTTAGAAGGAAAATAGAGTGCTTACTTTGAGATTTGGAACAGTTCTAAGGGAAAAAGTGAAGAGCAGACAGACTTTGTGAAGCCGGGAACAGTTTAAACCTGATTAAGCGGTGCTGCCCGATGCTGCGCTATGCGCAAAAACGCGCAAAAGAGGGTTTTAAGAGAGGGGGGATCAAGGAGTTTGGAATGGACCCAAAATGGCCAATAAAACTACAGTTTCTAGGCTGTAACCACTCCCCACAGGGGCAGGCAGGCTGTTCAGTGTTTACCACTGCCACTGATGAACACAGACTTCCCTTTAGCCCAAGCAAGCAATGGCCTCCAAGAAACTTACAAACAGTTCAGAACAGCAAATCTGTAACTGAACTTTTTTTAAATTTCAGAAAGTGGGAAAAAAGCAAGATTTTTTTTTTTTTTGTTTAAAGATAGCAGAGATACACAAGTAGCAACAAGTTAGAACAGTGCAATAAATGACCCCACACGAGTGCTAGGCCAAAGACAGAAAGTTATTGTCCTTACCATAACGTTCCATGTGGAGTGTTCATCTCGCCTTTGTTCTTGCACACGACTCCGAACCCGTGTGTAAGAACAAAGGCAAGATGAACACTCCACATGGAACGTTATGGTAAGGACATAACTTCTTTATGTGAGAGTGTTCAATCTCGCCGTTTATTCTTACACACTGGTTCGGAGCCGATCCTCGGCTCCGAGTCGGCCGAATTGCAACGCTCTGAATCTCAGAGAAGCTCGAGACCAGCCCATATCCCACAATCCTCCCCTGCCATTACTCAGATCTAGATTGCAAACAAACCAGACCAAAAGATCCAACACCGCCGGTGCTAGAAGTATACACTCTCTCAGACATTCAGAGACACTCTCTCACCATAGCAATAACTAATGGTCGAAACATATATCCCATGATACACGGGACCATATACCCTGGAAGGGGTGAAGACACATCGATCAGACTCTAATCCTGCCAGTTCTTCCAAACACGTGGGGAGGGGAAGGGAGGGAATGTAAGAACAAAGGCGAGATGAACACTCCACATGGAACGTTATTGGTAAGGACATAACTTCTTTATGTGAGTGTGTTCAATCTCGCCGTTTGTTCTTACACACGGGTAGCGTCCCTAGCTCCGTCACCCCGAGTGACTCATGGAAGAACGTTCCCAAGCACAGTGGAACCAAATGATGTCCTGTCCTTGGAGACTTTGTCCACTCTATAATGAGTGATGAAAGTATGTGGCTTAGACCACGAGGCTGCTGCACAAATAGTGTCCAAAGGCAAGCGAGCTGCATGAGCTAAGGAAGTGGAGACGGATCTGGTAGAATGGGCCTTAGGTTTGGTGGGCAAGGATTGATTTGATTTAGAGTATACAAAGGTTATACAGTCAGCAAGCCATTTAGATAGTGTACGTTTAGTAATTGCCATGCCCTTTTTATTGTCTGCAAATGCGACTAAGAGCTGATCCGTTTTCCTGTAAGCTTTGGTCCTATCCAAATAAAATCTTAATTGCCTGTGAACATCCAACTTGTGCAACATATACTCCAGTTTGTTAGTATGGTTCTTGAAAAAGGTAGGGAGTTCTATAGACTGGTTAATATTCGTAACTGAACATACTTTTGGAAGGAAAGATGGATTTGTACGCAAAGAGACTATCTGGATGGAATATCAAGTAAGGTGGTCTGACCGATAATGCTTGCAACTCTGATACTCTATGAGCTGAGGTCACGGCGACGAGGAACAGCGTCTTCCACGATAAGAATTTTAAGAGACATGACGAAGCAGGTTCAAAGGGTGGCAACATGAGTTGCGACAGTAACAAATTCAGGCTCCATGGAAAGAAAGGTTTTCTGACGGGCGGCCTAAGATGGAAGGTTCCTTTCATAAAGGCCTTACAAAGTCTGTGAGACATAATGGGAGAACCTTCCTCACCAATATGGAAGTTTGATATGGCTGCCAACTGTACTCTTAGCGTGGAAGTAGAAGCTCCTTCGTGAAAGAGGATAGATAAGAATTCTAAAATTTTATGTAGAGGAGCTACCAATGGGTCTAAGTGTTGGCTAGACACCCAGTATACAAAGCGTTTCCACTTACTTGTATAGAGTTTAGTAGTGGAAGCTTCATGAGAAGCAACCAGAATGTGTTGAACTGCCGGGGGGAGTAGATCAGACCTGGCTAGGCAGGGAAGCGGAGCAGCCAAGCTGCTAGTTTGAGGGACTGAAGAGACGGGTGAGGAACTCCTGACGAATGGGTCAGTAGATCTGGTACTGGGTCCAGAATCCATGGTTCCTCTATTTGATAGGCTCGAAGAAAGGGGAACCATATTTGACGAGGCCAGAATGGGGCTATGAGTATTATTGTCCTTTCCAGGTTCCTGGCTTTCTGTAGAAATCTGGGAATCAAGGGAGTAGGTGGAAATGCATATAGGAGACCCGGGGGCCAATAGTGTATCACTGCGTCCCTGGGGACATCCCCCGGAGGGGGTAGAAGGGCAAGGTAGCTTCTGCATTTTGCATTCAACGGGGAAGCAAACAGATCACAGCAAGGCTGGCCCCATTTGCGGAAGATCTTTTCCGCAGTCTGTGGATTGAGGGACCAATCGTTAGGTAACAGGATGGCTATGCTCAACCTGTCCGCAATGACGTTGGATGACCCCGGGATGTGCGTTGCTATCAGAAAGCGACCCGTGGACTCTGCCCATTGCCAAATTCTCATGGCCTCTCTGCATAACGGGCAAGACCTGGTTCCCCCTTGCTTGTTTATGTACCAGACCACAGACATGTTTGTCTGTCTGAACTGCTACTGTTCCTAGAGGTAAAAGGGCTTGGAAGTGTTGCAACACCAGGAACACCGCCCTCAGCTCCAGAACATTTATGTGTAGAGTGTACTCCATGTTGGACCATTCTCCTTGGGACTGTTCTTCCCTGAAAAAGGCCCCCCCACCCTATCAGGGAAGCGTCCGCGGTTATTGTGGCTGTTGGACTGGGTATAACAAATGGACGACCCATAGTGAGGTTCTGATCGCACACCCATCATGAGAGGTCCCGTCTGCAAGAGTCTGTTATCCTGATCTCGTGCACTAGGGGTAGGTGTTGGAACGACCACTGCGCGAAGAGCAGCCATTGTAGGATCCTCATGTGTAACCTTCCCATAGGAACTGCGATTAGTGAGGCTGCCATCAGTCCCAAAACTTTTAACACCAGTTTGGCCGGGGCTTTCTTGCTCTCCAGAAGAAGAACCTGCTGTTTGAGGGTTGACGCCCTTATTGGAGGGAGCTTTAGTAGTGTCGATCATGTATTTAGGTCTGCTCCGATGAAGGAAATACAATGTGAGGGCGATAAGCAAGACTTTTCGAAGTTTATGGAAATCCCTAGGTGGGAACAAAGGCTGACTGTGTAGTCTCTGGCTTGCAATAGGCGACGCTCGGTGGTGGCGGTGAGGAGCCAGTCGTCCAGATAGGGAAACACCTGGAATCCTTGTCATTTCAAGTGAGACACAACTAATGCCATGTATTTGGTGAATACCTTGGGGGCTGAGGTGAGTCCAAAGGGCAGAGCTCAAAACTGAAAGTGACTGGCTCCCAGCTGGAAGCGCAGGTGATCTCTGGACAGTCTGGCCATTTTGATGTGGTAGTACGCGTCTTTGAGATCTATAGAGCACACCCAATCGTCCTTCTGTAAGAATGGAAGGATCGATTGAAGCGTGACCATCCGGAACTTTTCCTTCTTCATGAAGGTGTTGAGATTGCTGAGATCTAAGATCGGTCTCCAGTCCCCTGTCTTTTTTGGAACTAAAAAGAACCTTGAGTAAGTTCCGGATCCTCTTTGGTCAGCCGGGACTGGTTGAATGACTCTGTTTTCGAGCAGCTTTGAAATTTCTACAGCTGCTGGATTTCGCAGACGGGGTGGCACGTCTGGAAACATTCTTTGTAGAGGTGGAGTTGATGTGAAGGGGATTTTGTATCCTGTGGTTATAATGCTTTTTACCCACGTATCCGAAGTAATATTTAGCCAGGCCAGTGGGTATAAAGCCAGGCGACCCCTGACTGCCTCCAGAGCAGGACAGCCGGGCCTCCCTTCAGGAGTGCTGGAAAGGCTTCCCAGGGACGGAATCCCTGTCGCCTTGGTTATGCGGACCCCCTCTGCCGCCGGGATGGTGTCTTCCATTTCTACCCCCTCCTCTGCCTCTGGAGGGGGTATCACTCTGTGTGGTCTGGAAAGATCCCTGATTCTTACGGAACCACATTTTTCCACCTCGTTGCCCTTTGGGGTACGGTCTAGTAGGAGCGGAAAAACGGACCCCGACAGCAGGCAGGGTCTTTCCCTCTTGCTCACACTGAGTGAGAGTCTCCTTAACCTTGGGCCCGAAAAGTGTGGCACCATCAGAAGGGGCATTGGCAAAGAAAGACTTGAAGGATTCCGCAAAGGAGCACAGCCGCATCCATGATGGTCTTCGAAGAGCAATCGCTGAAGCTGCAGCTCTACTCGATCCCTCGGCTGCATACGAGATGAGCCTCATGGATGAGTTTACTATGGAGGTGAGGGTGTTAAGTTGTGCTGTTACTTTTTCTGAAACGGCAGCATCTGTGTTACCCTGGAGGGTATCTGTCAGCTCCTTGATGAGATCCCTCTGCAAACGTGTGAAATGAGTCAAATAGTTTAGCGAACGCATGGAAAAAGTCGCTGAACTAAAAACGCGCTTCCCATATCTGTCCATACTCCTAGAATCCTTATTAGGAGGATGAACAGATGAGGAATACTCAGACATCTCCTTTTTCGTGGCTGCCGCCACCACCATAGCGTCGACAGGAACTCCCTTGGTGAGATAAGATTTATCTTGGGGGGCAGTGATGAACTTGTTTGGTTTCCTAGGGACTGGTTCCACTGTGTCAGGTGCCTCCCACGCCCTTCGAGCAATCAATTCCATTAATTCATCGAAGGGCGGAGTCACCCAGGAGGTAGAAGGTTGAGCCCCAAAAGCCTTCAGCAGCACCGACTCGTCCTCAGTGGGAGCTAGGGATTGCCAATCACCCCTCGGTTTCAAGATCTCCAGGATGTCTGCAAATGACACATCCTCCGAGGGTGATTTGGGGGACCCCTCTGCCTCATCCAAGTCGGTGTCAGACGTTAGAGATTCCTGTGGGGAATCTATGTGCCTCCTCTTGCACAACCGTTTCCTCTGGATCTCATCAGAGGGGGCTTCTGGTGAGGCCTCCAAGGAACAGGGGGAACCCTCTGGGGGTGGCTGAGGCAATGGGGCTCTACGCTTTGGATGGGTCGTGGGAGCAGAAACAGAAAGTGGCCCTTTTGGGGAAGGAGAAGATTCCCCTGATGCCATGGTCGTCTGTGCAGACAATACTTTCCTCATAAGGTCAATGGCCCCCGAACCCCGGGCCGAGGGCTCCCCCGGTTCCGAAGAGCACGGGAGCATCCCAGACCCAGGTGCCGTGGGCTCCGACCCCGAGGACGGAGCCGAGCCAGTCTGCGCCGAGGCCCCGAGAGGGAGAGTCGGCACAGACAGGTCGGTACGACTCTCTGTCCTGGAACAGAGGAGAGAACGTTGGCTCCGCGAAACCCCTATTGGTTCCGAAGGAGTCGAAGTCAATGGTGTTGATCGTGCAATGGACGGTTTCGGCACCGAGGGCTCCACTATCATCAAGTCATCCTCTCCTGGCTCCGAGATCTGGATGGGTCTCGAAGGAGGACCCGTTGGAGATATGGGGAGGCCTTCTAGTTTCGACACCAACTGGGAGGAAACTGCAATTAACTTGGAAAGGGCCGTGTTTTCCATGAGTTTCTGCACGACACAATCCACATCTGTCTCAGATAAAGGTCTGGAAGAACGGGTCGAAGGAGCCAAAGATGGCACTGACCAAAGAATGGACGGTGGTGGCAGCTCCGACAGCGGTTCCAAGATCTGGGGCTCAGGGAAAGATAAACGTTCGATGCTCGGCCCAGAGGTCTGTGGAACCGGCGAACAAACCCTAGAAGATGAACTTGGAGCCGATGACATGGGCTCCAACATCTTCGACCCCTTTGAGGATTTAGAAGCCTGATCAGACTTGTCCAAAGCCTCTTGAAAGGCAGGCTTAAGTAACCCTCTGTCTATGAGCTTGCTGCGTCTATCTGTCATGACCCTCCCACTAAAGGAATGGCAAATACAACAATCCTCTTGAAGGTGGAAAGGGCCAAGACAGTAGACGCAGGAAGCATGATTGTCAGTAATGGACATTTTCTGCCCACACTGACATCTTTTAAAGCCAGATTTAGCTTTCTCCGACATGACTAATATAACAAACACTTCACTAGGCTAATGAGTAGAAAAAAACTGCTAAAAACTACTAAATCCTATAAATGTATATATAAGTCTAGAAAAGGCTATATAATATAAGTTACCAATTATCAATTTTCTATCTGGTCCGAGCTCTCCTCGATCCGATCTGTTGCAGCGGCAAACTAGATCTGGGTAATGGCAGGGAGGATTGTGGGATTTGGGCTGGTCTTGAGCTTCTCTGAGATTCAGAGCTTTGCAATTCGGCCGACTCGGAGCAGAGGATCGGCTCCGAACCAGTGTGTAAGAACAAACGGCGAGATTGAACACTCTCACATTGCAAGTTTTAAGAAAAAAACAATTTTTAAGTAAGTGCAACACAGGAACATATCCAAATAAATTAAGGAATAATCTTTGGTTGAAAGTTTCGGGCCTTACTGAATCGACATCTTCATCTACATAATTAGACTGTTATTAGGGATGTGTCTTATTTATTATCATGTTGGTCTCAGGCTTACTGTACATACTGTAAATAATTATATTTGGTTTGTTCTTTAACTTTAAAATTCACTGTATTCCTTTATTGTATGATATTTGAAAATTTATGATTTTTGTTGTTTTTTTTCTCATTTAAAAAAATGTTTAATGAAAATATTTCAGAAAAAAAGTATCTGTTGAATCTTCGTGAAGAGCAACAGGGGACATACAGGAAATAATTTCTGGGCTCAAAAAGAAATTTGGTAATTATAAGCACTAACACTTTGTCCTTCTTCAAGAAAAGTAAGAGAGTGAGATACATTTAGCACACTGCACCACTTTATGGTTTCTTCATTAGTACACTCACTCTGCTTCCTGATGTTCCTGTCCCCCACCCCCACCCCTTGGCTAATTCTCCATTTATGTAAAATAACCACAGAGTAAAACACAAACCAATCCATCACAAAAGATGAAAAACTTTTAATGAGAAATGGACTAAAACAGGTAAGCTTTTTCACAATAGTTTTGTCAGACCTTAAAACAATGTATAATTAAACATTATAAAGTCAAAACAAGGCATTTTAATAATGATCCAGTTAAAATGTTCCAATAGAAATCTAACAATTAAATACTCTTGACATCAGTTCCTACACATATTCAATAATGACACTGTCAACAGATACAAAATAAGCAGTAAAACTCACATGAAAACCTATAATAAAAATAAACCAGCTAATAAAGTTATATGGAAACAAAGTACGATAAAAATCAAATAATTCCTTAAGTTACATTCTTTAGTACTGTTTTTAAAGAAGCCTTCTCATTTAAACCTTTACCTTGATCGGCCCCAAGCTTAATTATCCACCTAACCTCTCTATTCTCAGTTGTATTCTGGACATCACCCTGATACTTGGTAAAACCCTATCAATAACCATAAATTTACAAATATGTAATGCACTGTTATTTAAAACATACTGGTCCATTTTTCTAACGTCTATTTTTATCAAGGTAGTATTGAAGTTGTATGCACACATCAAGGGAATATAGACACCACTCACCCTGTTCTGTGGATTTGGAATGAGCTCATACACCAGATGTACAAGCTTATATAAGGTTTTTGGCTTTGGATCACTGGAAGTAGATTATGTCACGTCAGTGAGACAATCCATTAGTATTGGAATACTGCAATGCTGATCTAAGGAAGGAAATTAAGCAAAATCCAAACAAGCAGTAATGGGGGATGGGGGGATAAGTACTTAACGATGAATCCTAGAGTTGTAAGGCAACAACCCTAACCACTATATCATATCAAAATGCAATATACATAAATAAAGTCATGGTAACTGGACTGATAACAGATTAACCAGCTTGCAGTAGTCTCGATAAAAAAGGGATAAAGAAAAAAAATGCTATAAGCCCATTAACACAAGTCTTGAAAAATTAGAATAGAAAAAAAAACACACTCTACCTTTTTTATTTCTTTGTATAGCTCCAGCTGTAAACGTGGGAGACTGGAATCCATTAAAGCCTGTAACAAAAATGTAAATATTACAATCACTGCCTTTCACTAAATGTTAAGTAGAGGATGTCACATGAGACAGACTGCCTTTACTTGAAACCAGCAATACCCTTCGTTTCAGGAATCCTTCATCTGAGTGCCAAACAAAATTAATTCAAAAATACTCATAGTGTTCTCCCAATCTTGGTAAATCACTCAGTTGATGTAGGAAATAAGTAAGAAATCTGAAGTAGTTAACTTCATTTGATCAGCAACCTGTGGGTTATGGATTGGAGCCGGCAGCATACCAAGCAAAAAGATACGAGCTCCAAGCTTCCTCCCCCCTACCCACACTGCACTGCAACCTCCTTCCAATCCTCAGATCTCGTTTGCCACGGCTTTGCCAGCATGGGATTCTTCCGCTCCAGTCAAATGTCAGGGTTTTTTCTCTAAAACTTGGTCTGTGTGTGCCCTTTTTGAAAATTTTGAGGTAAATTTTAGTTGTCCAAGATACTTATTGGGTTTTTCCTTGTTTGGAAGTTGAAAACTTTCAATTAGTGTAGGCCTCCCTTCCCGCCCGTTGTGTGTGTGTTCTTTAGAATGTCAGAAAGTCAGAAAGTGACTTTCTCCAAGTGCACAGAGTGTGGCCACAAGCTGTCTCCAGCCGATTGTCACACTGTGTTTAGTCTGCTTGGGGGTGGCCCATTTGTCTTCCGGTTGCAAGATTTGTGCGGCCTTCAACCCCCTAGCCCTGCGGGATCACAGGAATAAGTTGATTCTGGTGGGTCTTCTACCAGCAGAATCAACTTCTGCTTCTTCAGCTTCCTTACCAGTCAAGGCTGTGGCTGTTCAGCCTTCTGGCCCTTCTCCGCTGTCCGGGACTCACCCGCCAACCTTACCACAGGGTGAGAGAGAGAGAGACCAAGAAGATTAAAGACAAGCACAGGGATACAGAGAGGCATGTGGATAAGGATAAAGATAGAGAGAGGGGCTGCAAGCGACAGGCCGAGTTAGATCCAACGGCCCCTTCTGCTAAATTAATCTTGTCTCCTGTAAATGTTTGCAGGCCATCCTCTCCTCGGCTTCGTTCACCACACTTTTTTCCGGAACCGGAGGAGGAGGCTATACCACCCTCGAGGTCTTCGCGTCGGCTCTCCCAGCCGGCATCTGTGGCGTCCTCCAGATCAACCAGAAGCATTTCTAAAGCTGACATGGATCGGATGATGCGAAGGTTTCTATAAACTCAAATGCAGATGGGGGTATTGCTGGCTTCTCCCCCCCTCCGGTGCGGGGAGTTCTGCTCCTTTTTTCGCCTCGATAACTCCTTCTCCGATCCACCATCGGATATCGGAGTCTATGGATCCGAGGAACCCCGGAGTCAGGGGGTCGGTGCCTTTGGCCTTGACGCCGGCCATGCCCTCGAGTCAGTCGGATCCGCATTCAGATCTGAGCTCTCGGAGCTGAGAGTTGGGCGTCGGATCTGAGGGGATGAGTGTGTCATCGGCTCCATTGTGGTTGGGGCATACCATCCCGTCGGGTTAGACTGTTCCAGCTTCAGCTCCGATCCCTTCGTCGGATCCAAGGGCCTCGGGCTACCAGTTTCAGGGAGGCTGGGTCTCCCTCGGCATTCGACGTCATGGAGAGGGTTCTCTCTGGAGGATCGAGACCCCTCACTCTGTCCTCGGGGTCCATCCCTGCTCCCTCACAGTTGGGTACGTCTTCCATCATCTAGTCCCCCCAGGACAGCCTGTGTCCACTGTGCCCCAGACGGTTCCCTTGGAGGAACAAGAAACCATTTGTGAGCCCTCCCCGGAAAGTCCACCCAAGGAGGTCCCTCACAAACACCACTGTAAGAGGAGGCACTTGGACTCCCCGAGTCCCTCACTGAGGATACAGACTTGGAGGAAGGGGAAGGTTCACCCAAATCACCTCCCGAAGACATCTCCTTTGGAGACATTATGGAAATCCTTCGCTAGAGGGGGGGGTCCGCCCAAAAACCTTCCTCCGAAGAGTCGGTATTTCTGGAGGCATTCGACACAGGCCCATCTACCTCTTGGGTGTCCCCCCCGCCGACCCTCTGCTGGACCTTATCACCACCAGAGCATGGAGGGAACCGGACACTGTGGAGACTATACCCAAAATACTGAGTCCACTGGCAGATAGAGCTTCTTGGAACAAAGGTTCCCCGGTTGATGCCATGGTGGTGGTGGCGGCCACAAAAAAGGAACTCGCCCAAGAAAGTTCCTCGGTCCACCCCCCCCAGACAAGAAGTCCAGGGCTATGGACCATCTTGGAAAGCAGACTTTTGCTTCAGTCACCTTTTCTATAAGAGCGCTGAATTACTTGGCCCACGTAATTCGACTGCAACGGGACCTAGTGAAAGAGTATGCTGAGTCTCCCTCGGAGTCCATGTAGGCCAAGGATAAACAGACCTTCTCGGCTCGTATGGCCACTCTCACGTCTGTGTCTAATACGTCCATGCATTTACTCTCTTATGCCACTGAGGGAGCCGCTAGGGCTAGCAGGTCCGGTATCGCCTTAAGGCGTCACGCCTGGCTCAGTCTTTGTGACTTCTCGGAACCCTTCAAGGCATCCTTTGCTAACACACCCTTTGACGGTTCCACCCTGTTCAGGAAGACTGTCCGCGATACGCTTGTCCAGAGCGAGAAAGACGGGAAGACGCTGTCAGCTGTCGGGATCCGCTTCTCTAACCCTCAAAGGTCCTTCTCCAGGAACCAGCGAGGGCAAAAGAAGCTGTAGTTCCGGAAAACTCAGCAGTCCCGGAATGCTCAGGACTCCTTCTCCCCAAGAGGCAAAGGGGGACAAGGTGGACACCGGCCCAAAGGCAGAGGGGGGGGGGGTCGAAGAACTTCTGGTCACGTGAACCTTTTTCAGAGCGACCCGCACAGCAACCCTGAGGGGTTACCCGACTGCTCCCCTCTGGAGGCAGTTGGGGGGGCGTTTTTTCGATGCACCTAGCCCAATGGGAGTCCATCACGACAGATCGCTGGGTGCTTTGAATAATATCCAGAGGCTATTCTATTCCCTTCATAAACAAACCCCCTTACACAAGGCGCCTCCCAGATGTCCCACACACTCAAGAGGGAGGCCGTGGCCTTGGAAATACAAAAACTACTAAAAAAAAAAAAAAGCCATACAGCAGGTGCCCCCAGACCAGTCTGGATCAGGCATCTATTCCAGGTTCTTTTTGGTGCCAAAAAAAGATGGTGTACCTAAGGCTGATTCTTGACTTGTCTACAATGAACCTGTTCATTGCCAAGGAAACGTTCCGGATGGTCATGCTTCAATCCATCCTGCCCTTCCTGCAGGAGGAAGACTGGTTGTGCTCGATAGACCTCAAGGATGCGTACTACCACATGCTGATGGACAGGCGATCCAGGAGGTTCCTCCACTTTCAGCTAGGGGCCTGTCATTATCAATTCAGGGTCCTACCCTTCGGTCTCACCACAGCCCCCTGGGTGTTCACCAAGCACGGCAGTTGTAGTGGCCCACCTGAGACTTCAGGGCAATCAGGTCTTTCCATACCTGGACGACTGGCTTTGCACCACCCCCACCAGGCATCTACTCTTGCTAGTCAGAGATTTCTTTCTCCGTATATCACCTCGGCTAGGGATTACCATAAACCTAAGGAAGTCTTCCCTTCAGCCTGCTCAAGTGTTAGACTTCATAGGGGCAAGAATAGATTCTCGCCAGGCCAGGGCATTCTTATTCCCAGACAGACTACACAGCCTGACACTTCATGTGTTAGCGCTCCTGCAGCCCCTTGCACCCCTTGCAAAATTAGTCCTGAGAGCCTTAGGGTCCATGGCAGCAGCTATCAACCTGATCCATTGTGCTCGTCTGCATATGAGAATTTTACAGTGGACGTTGCAAGTTCTGTGGTCGATTCTTAATCAACCTCTAGATTTTCTGATCCCTATGAGCAGAGTGTGCAGAAATGCTCTCAAGTGGTGGCTCCAATCTTGGAATATGCAGGAGGGATGTCCCTTTCTTGCACCCCAACCCCAAGCCACGGTGACCACGGATGCCTCCCGCCTAGGGTGTGTGGGGGGGCATTGTTCAGGCAGGACTGTTCAAGGCACATGGACTCAAAACAAGACCATTCTGCATATAAATGCCCTAGCGATGAGAACGGTCCTTTTAGCGTTGCAGGCCCTTCATGCTTATCTACCTCTGGGAACTATTGCGATCCAGTCAGACAATATGTCAGTGGTCTGGTATATCAACAAACAGGGAGGAACCAAGTCTTATCCCCTTTGTCGAGAAGCCATGAGAGTCTGGGAATGTGCGATCACCAACCGCTTACTGATAAGCAACGCACATTCTGGGTCGGTCCAACACCTTGGCACACAAATTGAGCAGGATTATCTTTTCTCCTTACAAGTGGTCTCTGAAGCCTTGTGTAGCGGGACAGATCTTCCTCAAGTGCAGTCAGCCATGCTGCGATCTCTTCGCATCACATTCCAACATGAAGTGCAGCGAGTTTTTCGCTATAATCCCCCCGAGGGGGGAAAGCCCCAGAGACGCTCTTGTTCATGCTTGGCCACCCGGTCTTCTTTATGCATATCCCCCGCTCCTGCTCATGATAAAGTTCTTACAGAAAGCTTGCCGGTTGGGGAGCAGATTGATCCTCATAGCCCCATTCTGGCCTCATCAAGTCTGGTTCCCCTGCCTACGGTCTCATCTCATAGTTCCACCTTGGATCCCATTCTGGATCTAATTCTTCATCCCTCGGGAATGCTTCCTCTGAATCTGGACAGACTGAAGCTCACAGCTTGGCTGCTCCAGTTCCATTAATTGCTAGGACTCCCAGTATCTCTTCTCCTGTTAAGTCTATCTTGGTAGTGGCACATAAAGCCTCTACCAGGAAAATGTATTCTAGCAAATGGAGACGCTTCTCCATTTGGGCTTCACAGAGAAATCTAGATCCTTTTACCGCTCCGATCTCACCGGTATTAGACTTTTTGTCTCTTATCTTCCAGCATGGAGCCAGCTCCTCCACAGTGAAGGTCCAGCTGGCGGCTATTTCTCATTTTCATGTAGGAGACTATTTAGGCTCCCTCGCTGCTGCCAGAATTTGTAAAACCTTTTTGAAAGGCACTTTTCTACTGCGACCCCCTATTAAGAATCTGTCACTGCCCTAGGATCTGACTGTGGTTCTTCAAGCCTTAGTTGCGCCTCCTTTCAAACCCTCGGCATCAGTTGACTTAAAATTTTTGTCATGGAAGACTGCCTTTCTGGTAGCTATAACCAGCAAGGAAAGTGTCGGAGCTGCAAGCTCTTTGTATGAAACCCCCATACCTTGTGTTTCATAGGGACAGGGTGTCTCTCAGGACTAATCCATCCTTTCTTCCTAAAGTTGCTTCTGAGACAAATATTAATCAATCTATTAATTTGCCTGTCTTTTTCCCTAATTTTCAGAACAAAGGGGAATACAAACTTATTTGCTGGATGTTCACAGGCAGATGCTTTTTTTTTTTTTTTTTTTTTTTACACACAGGACGGCGGCCTTTCGCAAATCTGATAAACTTTTTGTTTCCTTTGCTAAGCCCTTTTTAGGGAAACCAGTTTCAAAGGTGACTCTGGCTAGGTGGAATTCCCTTTGTATCCTACAAGCATTCAGAGAGCTTGGTTTACCAGAACCAGTAGGAGTTCATGCCCATTCTACACATTATATGGCAACGTCTGCAGCATTCTGATCTAAAGTTTCCCTGGATGGCATTTGCTCAGCGGCTACCTGGGCATCTTCTCACACCTTTATTAATCATTAATAAACTGGATTTGGTGCCTGCAGGAAGGGCTTCTTTTGGCTCTGCAGTGCTCCAGAATATCCTTCCTTAAGGGCCTCCCAAGATTTCGGGTAGCTGGGGACTCTGCCCCACAGGTTGCTGATCAAATGAAGTGAACTACTTCAGATAAAGAAGTTATGTACTCACCATAACGTTCCATCTGAGTAGGTAAACGTCATTTGTCAGCAACCGTCCCCCCTCCTTCCCCCTTACCTTGGCGTTTTTGCTGAACTCCATGTCGAAAGTTCACGAGTGGAAGTTTGTCCTTAGTTTAGGGGTCTCAGGTTAGTTTGTTGGTATCATGTATGGAGTGGCAAACTCGATCTGAGGATTGGAAGGAGGTTGCAGTGCAGTATGGGTAAGGGGGAGGAGCTTGGAGCTCAGATCTTTTTGCTTGGTATGCTGCCTGCTCAGATCCGTATCGGATCCGTAACCCACAGGTTGCCGACAAATGAAGTTTACCTACTCAGATGGAACGTTATGGTGAGTACATAACTTCATTTTTGTTCAACAAATCTTTCAAACAAAACATTTAAAAGTTAAACACTTTCATCCTTAATGGTAGGACTTCATCAGAACTAGTAATCCATTACATAATACAGTTGTACAACACTGTTCAGTTGTCACACGATTTTAAGGAACCAATCAAAATTCAGTGGACATGGAAAACTGGTAGACGCATAGGATGTAATGTGATTTCAACAGCCATTCAGTTGCCTAACAAAGATATCAGTACCCTCCACTCACATAAGTAATAAATGAAATAAATACATAAAAAAATTTATGTTAGTCATACCAATAATAATTTCTCAAACTGGAGTCTTATAACAATCTTAAAAAAATCTTACATTTAGCTTAACAACTAACTTTAAAAAAGCTTGTAAAAGGCTGATAAGAAATGTATAAAAAACTTAATGTGTCAGTGTTCAAAGTATTGCACTCTTCATCTTCAATGCAGGTGTAATGGAAATATGTTCACTGAGTTCAGGGAAGCTGGCAGCATTTAAGTTAAGTTGCCATTTTAACTCTTTACATTCTAAAAAGTTTTCCCAGTTTCTTCCCCTTTCATCAGCAGGAATGATCTATAGGATGCCGAATAAAAATTTCTTAAAACCTTGGCATGCCACAGAATGTTTACACAATGCATTGTTAGTGTTTTTGTTTTTAATGTTGTAGCTGTGTTCGTACATTCTTTTTCGTAGTGCCCGCTCAGTCTTTTCAACATAAAAAGTGAGAAATTGGTTCACTTTGCTAGGTAAGTCACCCCCTTAGTATCACAGTTTCCTTTAACTAAACTGATCTTAATGCTTGTGTAGTAATCCAGTGTGATACTGCATGTGTCCATAATGTAAGCTGCACTGATTCCAGTTCCCATATTTTTTGATGCCAATATCAGTATTATATTTACCCGATTGACTGTTTTCTAAAAGTTTCTTAATGTTCATGCTAGTTTCGTGTATAAAGGTGGGTTTCTCTCCCAATGCATGGTAAACATCATCTTAATCTTAAATAAGTTTTTCTTAATAATGTCTTTGATGTGCTTGTCAAATGTGTCTTTTATTTATTTATTTATTTATATTTGTTGACCGAGTGTGTCCGACTGGACGTAGGTCCATTTTCAGTGGAGGCCCGGAGAGAAAAGCTGCTCAGTTAAAATAAACAATCAGTAGTTACATTGGATTACATAGTGATTAACAATTTACATAGCAATTACTTACAACATATTTACAGATGAAAAGAAAAATCTTTAAAAGAAAAAAGTGCAAAGATTGAACTTTTGCATGGAGGACTGTAAAGTGTATACCTCATTTCATGCTGTTAATGTTTGGGAGGACACTAAAAGGAAATGAAAAAAGTAATGAAGTAAAAACAATTTTTGTTCTTAACAGTGTTTGTATAAAATATTCTGAGATCTAAATTACATGTTTTACACTACAGTATTTTCAGTTATTCTTGCATGTGATAAAGATACAAAATTAAAGTCCCTTTTTTCTTTTTTTGGTTTAAGAAATACAAGCATTACAATGTAAAAAGAGAAGAAAGAAAGGCTAGACAAGAACATGTTTAAGTTAATATGCTATAATCTTGGGTTGTTGAGGTGGGGGATGGGGTGCAAAGGTGCACAGATTATAATATATGTACTGTGGATACGTTTTTGCTTACTTTTGCATAGGTGAATTTCTGGATTAAGGACCTTGGCTTAATCTAATAGCTTTTTGTGTAAGCAAGTAAATAAGAGAACAGTGAATGTAATGAAAAGTTTTCCTTTAGCAAATGAATATTCAGTGTGAGTTGCGAATTCTGCAGCTGAAGGTAGCTGCACATTTTGTTCTTAGGCTCCCAGGGAGACAAGCTGACTGGTATGTAATAAAAGACAAAGTACTTTTTTAAGATTAAAAGTTAATGTCTTTTGAAAGCATACAAGTTGTTTTTCACATTTGGGTGGGGAATGAAGATGAGACAAGGACAGACAGAAGAGACCAAACAGAAATTAATGTGGGCAGGAGCACAGGCTGCAACATGCATCTTAGCATAGATAACCTTAATTTTAGGTTAGGTTATGCCTGTGTGCGCAGCTGCTGATTTGGGACAATTGTTCCTATCAGAAGGGTTAAACATCATTATTTGAAGATGTACATAGTTTTGTTTTAAGTTAATATGTTATAGGGGTGTTCAGGTGGTGTGTTTGTATTTCTGTTTGAGCGTTTTCATAAAATAAAGTCATGAAAAATGTGACAGCTTTAAATGGAGATGACAAGAAACAACTGTGTAAAAGATCAACCTGCCAAACAGCAGGTGCATGTAACACAAAAACTGGAAACAAACATTTAAAAATCTGTCAAACATATGTTGGAATAATAACTTCTTCTCATAATGACTACACCGCCTATACTACATAACGTTAATGGGCTCTCGGGAATAGACAAAAAGGAAACAGTATTGAATTATATTAAGAAATGTAGCATGTAAATAACAATGCTGCAGGAGACACATTTGAAAAGAAATAAGCATGCGAATTTCATAATGAAAGGATTTCAGGAGGGATATTCAGCAGAGTATCAGAGAAAAAGGGAAGGGAGAGAATACTTATGCTAACTGCTTCAGTAACTTCAACAGTGACAGAAGAGGGTGGAAAATAATGATAGATTTGAGGTAATAAGGGGCTATTGGGAAGGAAGGAAAATTATGCTGGCTTGTATTTATACTCCACCAAAAACTATTCTGGTACTGAAGAAGATTTTGTGAGAAAATAATCAGCTTTCAGCAAGAATATTACATATAGGTGGGAAATGTAATTTGATTTGCAAAAATGAGGATGCACATGGGATCTAGAAGGAAATGTATAACAAAAGAGGATAAATTTCTTAAGGAATTTATGAAAATATTTTATACAGAAGACGTGAATTCAGTAGTATGAACTCTGACAGAATTTACATACTACCCCCTCCCCGCCCAAGGTACAATAAAGGCTAGACTAGATAGAAATTATATTTCCCAGGAGCATGTGGATTTTACCTTAAATTTCAACACACATCTGGTAATTCTCATGTGCCAATAACAACCAAGATAAAAATGCAGGATAATGAAGTAAAAATGAGACACTGTCACTTCAATAATTTCCACTACCCATTCCTTAAAGACAAATTTGTTCAAAAGTTATACTTAGTGAGGAGGATAAAATGAAAGCTGTGTTTAAAACGAGAGGACCAACCTATCCTGCTGAAATATCTAGCAAAGTATTTGCACTCTTCTTCTCCACACATCAATTGGTGTGTTTACCAGTTACTCCAATCTACCCCCAGACGAATATCATTTATGGAAAAGGCCAGACAGAAACCTAAGGTGTCCTTAAATGTCACACTATCCAACCTTGCAGCCTGGGTGGGGGAAGTATCTATCTTTAAGCCTACCCATAGTTGCTTCTCCAATGTGTGCCCTGACAAAGTCTCTGCACTTCTGCAATGGGCAGACTGCTCTTACTGCTCCCAATTTCTACAATAAGGTGATGTTGGTAAGCAGTCCCACCCCTTGAATGCAACACACTGCAAAACTGACTTGCGGCCTCTGCCATGAAGTCCTAACTGCTTTGTGTGCCTGTGCACATTCCCCCGCCCTTCTAAAGGCACCCATTCCCTATGCCACTCGTCAGTCGCCCAAGCCACTGACTGAAACTACATTAACTGGGATGTAGAGTAAGGGTTTATTCTTCTACACTACCAGAGCACTGTCATCACTTCTTGATACTTAGAAACATAATCTGCCACAATCAGGATATATTTTTACCTGCAAAACTTGCAGTACTCATAGGTACCACAATATCCGTAGCTAACTTGTGAAACAGTTCCTCAACAACAGGCAAAAGCATCAAAACAGTCTTGGCTTTGTCTGCAAGCCTGTCAACCTTCTGGTACTGCTCACAGATCCTGTAGGAGCTTGTTACATTCTCTGCAATCCTAACTCAATAAAAATGCCGCATAAGCAGTCTTTTAGTACACTAACACATACAGCCTGCAAAATGAATATGATGGGTTATGGCTAGAAATGTCAGTCAATAGACCCCAAGTACTACCAGCTGCTGTTATTACTAACCCTTGTAACCCTCCTTCAGGGGTATATGCCATGTGCAGCAATACTATGTTCCAGTATATTGCCTCATATCTTCCTTGATGGCCTTCTCCAGCTCTCCTTCCAAAAGGAGTCTGGTGCTGTCCACCAGTGAAGCCTCAAGTTCTGGCTAATAACTACTACATGTTCATCATACTGATCACTGCTGCAGTAGCCATAGCTATATGGGGTTATAGCCTGATCTAACAGCTGGCCAGCTTCCAAAGCTTCAGAGCAGCTTCCACACTTCCAAACTGTCAGGCAGCTTGAGCTGAGCTGACTAAAAGACAAACCTGGGGCCAAGCCCTTCAAAGCTTTACTGCCACCAGAGTATGCTCCTCTAAGATTCTTGAGGACTGAAGGACAGCTTGGTGGTGTTCCTTTGTTGAACAGATAAGTTCCCTTTGGGTGAAAAATCTTTTATTTTATAAATATTATTTATGTTTTATCACTTTCCTCTTCAGGAAAGTTATTTTAAAGTTAGAGTTTGACTTAACAGTCTGTCACGAGACTATCATTCTTTTTAAATGGGAATGCTGTTTTTTTTTCCTGTCAGTTTAAAAGATGTGTAAAGTAGCTAAAAACATTTTTGTGTCTGTGGATAAATTGTGTTTAGTTTACTTTTGGGGAGTGGGCAAGTGCTTTTTACTGTATTTATCTGTGAAAAAGTGACTTCTGAAAACTTGTAAGTTCTTAACAGCATTTGTTGCTTCTCTCCCTCAGGAAAGAGGCACTATTTTTGGCTTGACCATGGAACAAACTACTGGTCCCATGGTCAACCCTTCTTCAGCCACAAAAAGAACAAGTTTAGCAAAGAGACTTTGCTCTAGCAATTTGTTGTACCTCAGACCACGCCTCTTTCTGGTGTAGCACCTATAACCACTATGCACCAGGGGTTAGCCACATCTGCTGCAGCTTTTGAGGTCCCCTCAGTGTGCAAGGGAGAGACACTTTTGTTGGTCCTTCGACATGGAAGAGGGACGGCCTCTCTGTTATGTCAGGAATGCTTTGCCCATCCCTGGGGAAGTTGCTGCTGCCATTAGTAGCACTGGTGGCCCCATTTTTCTGTCAAACAGAAACAGAAAACTAAGCATGTGTCTACTACTCCTCAAAAACTTTCTTAGACAAAAGTATTTTGCTGGCCCTGGCTCAGGATTTAATTTCATACATAAACACTTCAACCATTACGCCAACTTCCTAATTTAGGCTACTGATCCTTCTAGTCAAGTAGTTTCTGGTGAGAGAGGGAGAGAGACTGACCTCTTTTTCTGAAATGATTCAAGATTCTGAATCTGAACAGGATGATGAAAGGACAGACCCAGGATTTTCTCCTCCTATTTCTGATTCAGACTCGGAGAAGAGCTCGGTTTGAGTCCCTCCATTTCCAGAATATGCCAGCATTTTGAAAACAACATGAGCTGTTATTGAAGGAATTTCCAGAACATACACCCATTCCCCCTCTTCTGTCTGCTTCAGTTATGTGTCTGACAGCCTGCCCCTAAAAATGCAGAGAGGATGTATAAAGGTTCTCAGTCTTTTAAGTTTTTATACATTATTCCCAAACCTGACCGAGCAGCTATAGCTTTAGTTGAACTCACTACTGCTACACACAGTTAATTCATATCCTACTACTTCCGACAATGGTGGGAAAATTATAAGTATGGGAAACGGTGTATATTTCTACAACTAAGACTTTCAGAATTTTGGATTGTCAGGCTCATATGTCAAATATTGTTTGGACTAATTTCAGAAAACATGAGAAATGTTTTATCTGCAGTTTCTCCTTGTGATGAAAAAAACTGCTTTAAATAATTTAGCTTATTCTATTGCACAGATCACTACTCTGTTAATTATATGACTCTGTTAATATTCCTTCCAGGGCTATGGCCACTGGCACAGTTTTGAGGAGGTTTGCATGGCTACACTCTTAGAACATGCCAGATGATGCTAAAATGAGATTTTAAATTTCCTTTTAGATAGAGATTTAGTTTTTGGCCCTCTGCTGCAGAAGTGATCAAAAAGTGAGACTAAAGGGTTAAGCTGATATGGGAAAATCTCTTTTCAGCCCCAATTCTTTTAAGTGATTCTCCAACTCCTTATCCAATTTTGGCAAAATGCAGAATAAAATGTCTCGACAAAATACAGGTAAACAGACATTTAAGAAAAAATGGAAAAGGGGTTCCAAAAAGAAGCCTCGAGCCTCCCAAAACTTAGGATAGTCCAACAAGTCTGAATGACTATTTAAAAGAAACTGACAACCCCTCCCACCATGGCCCCTTTTTTCTTCCAAAAAGTCTAAATCTCCATTTTTCTCTTTGGCAATAGTTTCAGACAAATGGGTTCTGAAGATAATTCATCAAGGTTATAAATGGTAGTAAGAGGAAATTCCTCCATTCAAGTATGGGTGGGGGTCCAATTCCTCATCCTCCAGATCAGACTCTCTGTTTCCACTGGTTCTTTATCACATGCTGTCTCACACAGTGATAGAACCAGTTCCTCCTTCCCAAATGGGGAATGGTTTCAAGGATGTTCTTAGTGCCAAAGAAAGAAAATTCTTGGAAAATAGTTCTGGATCTTTCTTTCCTAAAACAGTTTGTGATACTGCCCAAATTCAGACTGATGTCATTACACAACCTATTTATTATCTCTTTGATCATCTTGAGGGAATACCTCAGGATTTGGGATCTCATGGTTTCTGTGATTCTCAAAATACCCGTGGCAAGACTCCACATGAGAGATACAATGGTATCTGAAGTCTTTTTGGTCCCAGAATCAATACTGTCTTTTCAAATCCCAGTGATATTGTCTGTTAGAAAACAATCATTTAAGTGGAGACTACAGATATCCCCTTCTCCTTCCCTATTCCAAAGCAGTCTGTCACCACGGATGCCTCAGACTTTGCTTGGGGCACTGTTTCAGGAGGGATAAAGTGCAGGGTATGTGGGATGCCAAGAATGGATGCAAGCACATAAATATCAAAAAGGTGCTTGCCCTGATAAAGGTACACAGTGTCATGGATGAGGAGACAGCAACCTACGCAGGACCCAAGACTTTGTTATTCAGGCCGATTGAGGGCAACCTCCCTGCAGATTACCCAGATGTAATGACTGCAACAGTGAAACACGAAGACAATCCAGGTCATGCCCCCTTGTAGATTGGCCATGTTAGCTTGAGATATAGCTTCACAGCACAATCTTACTCTACAAGCATCCTACATTCCATCAGGGCAAAACTGTGGCATACAAGCTGAGCAGAACCAGGGCTGACCCTCATGAATGAAAACTGGATCTGGGGGTCTTCAGAGATTTACTCCATCTATAGGAAGTTCTTCAAGTAGACCTCTGTCTCCTATCTGAACAATCAACTGGCAATATTCTGTTTCAGAACTCCATGCAAGAAGCCCTGGAAGACGGAAGTCTTTACTTTTCCTTGGACAGGAATCTTCCTGCATACCTTTCCACTAATATCCAGAGTACTTCTGAAAACTCAGAAGGAATCCCCCAAGAGCATTGTGGTGACTCCCTTCTGGCCCAGAAAACTGTGGTTCTCCCTTATTTTGGAAAAACTACACACAAGAACAGGGTACTTGAAAAGTACAGTTTTGTACCTACCATAAATGTAGATGTTCGAAGATCCACATTGCTGCAGTCCTTACACTTGGGTAGTCCGCTGTCCTCGGTCGGCCCGAATATCAAAGTATAAGGCTGACGTCGGTCAGGGCGCATTTGACTGACATCAGGACGTCAGGGTACAAATGCGCATGACCGACGTCATATCCTCAGTCTTTTCTTGCCCCAGATGTCAGAAGACCCTAAAAATAAAGGTCAAAACCAAAAGACAGCAAACAACCAACCAACCACCCTTGCACTAACTATATGTACAATATATACAATATACACAAAATGTACAACCCAACCCACACAACCACCTCTAACTACAGAGGGAAGGAGGGAGGGAATTGGACTGCAGCAATGTGGATCTTGAACATCTACATTTATGGTAGGTACAAAACTGTACTATGTTCTTCATCTCACATTGCTGCAGTCCTTACACTTGGGTAGAATCCCAAAGCAGAGGTAAGGGAGGATGGCTAACTACAAGGAAGCAGGAGCTGCCAAAATGCCCTGCAAAACAGCAGTGGCAAAACCAGCCCTGGACTTAGAGTAAAGTGGCAGGTGATAATGCCTAGAGAAAGTATGCACAGAACTCCAAGTAGCTGCCTCCAAAATATCCTTGGTTGCCACTCCCTCAAAAAGCTGTTGAAGTGGCAGTAGCCCTAGTGGAATGAGGCCTAATCCCAGCTGGAATCTCCTTGCCATGATGGGAATAACAGAAAGCAATGCAAAACCCAATCCACTTAGAAATAGTTTGTTTTGATACAGGCTTGCCCAGAGAACTCAAAGCAAAAGAAACAAACAACTGCTGAGACTGCCTGAACCCTTTAGTTCTGTCCAAATAATAACGCAACTGCCTGTGGACATCTAAAGTGTGCAAAATCTTTTCCCCTTTATTTTGGGGATTTGCATAAAAAGTAGGCAAATGAATAGTTTGGTTTAAAGCCACACTAGAAACCACCTTAGGCATAAAGGAAGGATTAGTACGTAATGATACCCTATCCTTATGGAAAATCAAGAAAGGCTCAACTGCCATAAGGGCCTGTAATTCAGAAACCCGTCTTGCAGAGGTAATGGCCAACAAAAAAGCAGTCTTCCATGATAAATATTTCAACTCAGCAGTAGCTGCAGGCTCAAAAGGTGGGAGGATGGCATAATGGTTAAGGTGTTTACCTTGGAAACACAAGGTTCAGGGTTTGATTCTCACATAGGGTAATTGGCTAGGCTTAAAATGGCCGATATGTTTGGTTGGGAGGGTGGTCTAATAGTTAAGGTGTTTGCCTTACAAACACAAGGTACAGAGTTTGAATCTCACAGGGGATAATTGTCTAGGCTTAAAATGGCTCGCAAGGGCAGTTAGCCTAGTACTAACCTACAAACCTACAAACCTACAAAAGGCTGTAGAGTGAGTTTCTCCAACACAAAATTGAGATCCCAAGCAGGAGTAGGAGCTCTTCGTGGGGGTCTTATATTCTTTGCCCCTCTAAGAAATTGCTTGAACAAAGGATGAGAAAACAATGGTGGGTTGCAATCATAGTGAGCTGAAATTGCTGCAGCATGAACTTTAATAGAAGAGAAAGACAAACCTTTGTCTAGTAACTCAGTAAGATATTGAAGAGCCACACACAAATTAGGCTCAGAAACATCAAAATCTTTTGCTGCACTCCAAAACAAAAATCTCTTCCATTTGTCTGCGTACACTTTCCTTGTACTAGGCCTCCTAGCTTCCAAAATAACATTCAAAACTTGCTGAGGAAGTGGAGGCCCACTATGGTTCAAAACAGAATATGCCAGGCTGTTAGGTGCAGAGAGTGAAGCTTGACATTTAGCAAATGGCTGTCCTCCTGCGACAACAGGTGTGGAATCGAAGGCAAAGGCCATGGAGGCTTCCGTACCAGACTTCTCAGTAATGGGTACCAGTGTTGTCGAGGCCAATCCGGAGCTATTAAAATTATCCTTGGCTTGTCCTGTCTGACCTGTAGAAGTACCTTTGGGAGGAGAGGCAGAGGTGGAAAGGCATACACATGAAGATTGCTCCAATTGAAAGAAAGAGCATCCACTTTCCAAGCTGTGGGATGAAACCTTTTTGTGCAAAACCTTGGCAGCTGATGGTTTAGTGGAGAAGCGAACAGATCTATGTCTGGAGTTCCCCATGACACTGTCAATTTCTGAAATACATGAGGATCCAATTTCCACTCGTGGGGATCCATAATTCGTCTGCTCAACACATCTGCTAAGGAGTTCTGTGCTCCTGGCAGAAACCTTGCCTGAAGATTGAGCTGTAAACTGAGAGCAGTCTCCCACAAAATCATTGCTTGCCTGCATAGAGGATAAGAATCGTTCCCCTTGCTTGTTGATGTACCACATGACAGTTGTGTTGTCTGTTAGAATCAACACCTGCCCTGGAAGAAGCAATTCCTTGAAAGCAATTAATGCAAACTGGACTGCTAACATCTCCTTCATGTTGATATGTAGATGTTGTAGTCTGACAGGCCACTTGTTTTGTATCCACTTTCCATTTAGATGAGCTCCCAAGCTTTGTCTGAGGCATCTGTCGTTAAAATCTGACTCGCCTCTGGCCGGGTCACAGAGAGTCCCTTGTTTAGGTGACATTCCTGAGCCCACCACAAAATTCCTTTTGAATGCAAGGTATTATTTGAATGACAGTGTCTAGATCCTGGCAGTGCTGTGTCCATACATTTTGAGATACCATTGTAGCTTCCTCATATGCAGTTTGGCATTGGGAAGCACCAGAATACAAGATGCCATGAACCCTAAGGCTTGAAGGACTGTCCTTGCAGTCAGCCCGGACTGATGAGATAGTTGATGGAAGTAAAGGGATAGACTCTTTTGTTTGTCCGGGGTTAAAAAGGCCATCTGGGATGCTGTATTCAGTCTCACACCCAGAAAGCACATGTCTTGAGAGGGTAGTAGACTGGACTTTATTTCGTTCACAGAATACCCTAGGCATCTTAGCACTGCTATCACATATTCCAAATGATGAAGAAGCTCTTCTCTTCCTTGAGCCAGAATTAGGCAGTCGTCCAAATAAGGATAGATCTGTATTCCTTTTAGTCTGAAGAAAGCTATCACTGGAGCCAGAACTTTCGTGAACACTCTGGGCGCAGTAGATAAGCCAAAGGGCAATGCAGAGAACTGATAGTGAGAAGTCCCAGCTCGAAAACGCAGATACTTTCTGCAACTTAGTCTGATAGGAACATGAAGGTAAGCCTCCTTGAGATCCAAAGTAACCATCCAATGATCTTTGCCCAGCAGAGGTAAAAGCTGCTGCAACGTCAACATTTTGAACTTGGGAATGTCCAGATAAGTGTTGAGGATAGATAAATCCAAAATTGGTCTCCACGTGTTCCCCTTCTTTGGTACTAGGAACAGGCGAGAATAAAATCCTAGGCCCACTTCTGGCAGAGGGACCGGCTGTATGGCCCCTAGTTGGAGCAACAGAGAAACCTGTTTGTGAGCCTCTATTCTTTGTTGAGGAGGAACGTCTGGCATGCCTTTGAAAGGAGGCAAGGTATGGAAATAAAACCTGTAGCCGTGGTGTATGATATCCAATACCCATCTGTCCTGGGTAATTAAACTCCAATTTTCTTTGAAAAGTGCCAACCTTCCTCCCAAAGGTGCTGCCAGACGAGCAGGCTCTGGCAGCTGAAAAGGTAGGTCATTGGGTCTGCTTACGAAAGGACTGACCCCTGCCCTCACCCGAAGCCTGTGCAGGAGAACTCCCTGTTCTAGGCCTGAAAGAGCCCTGGGCTCTGCCCTTACCACGTCTAGATCTACCCCTAGACTGTGAATCATAAGAAGGATCGTCCACCCTTTAGTAGGCCAATTTCTACTAAACTTTGGAGGCTGGACCTGCAAAAAATCTTTAACAGTCTGCATAGACTTAGCCTAGTCTTCCATTTTCTTTAAAACTGTCTCAACAGGAGGACCAAACAACACGTCAGATTGTAAAGGAGCATCTAAAATCCTTGTTTTAACATGTTCAGACAAATTCTGATCCCTCAGCCAGGCGTGCCTGCGAAGAACTGACCCAGTGGCAGCCACCCTGGACGAGGCCTGTACAGCATCAAAACCACATTGCAAAGAATGCTTACCCACCTGTTCAGAAACATGCACTAAATCTTGCAACTCCTTACAATCAATACCTACTGCCAGAGCATCAACTTTAGACTTCAATTGTGAAAGGAGATAATTTTGGTATTTCAACATGTGAAACTGGCAATTCAGAGCCCTCATAGCAAGAGTGGAAGAAGTATAGACTTTCTTTCCCCATCTATCCAAGGCCCTAGCCTCCTTGTCTGCAGGAACCGGATTCTTAACAACAGAAGCCTTAACACCTTTAGGCCCCTGGCTAACAGTTTCTGGGTCTGCCCTAGGACTCTTAAAAAGATACTTATGAGCTGCAGGCACCCTGTAATACCTATCCGGCTTAACAGGAGCAGGAGGCAAAGAATCAGGATTAAGAGAAGCTTCTGTAAAACATCTTCCACTACATCCAAAACAGGAGGTATAGCCAAAGGCCTATGCTGGGGTAAAACAGAAATTCCCTAAGCCTTTTCCTGGAATCAGAGAAGTCCTGACCTTCCCACTTAAAATGCTCCCTCATGGAATGAAGAGTTTCTGAAAAGAAAAATCCTCAGGAGGAGTAGCAGAAGGAGTAGAATCATCCACATCAGAATCAGAATAAGGAGAGTACTCCTGCAAGTCTTCAGCCGAAGACTCTGAAACATCTGAAGCCTGCTCAAACCCCCCAGCTCAGGCTCCACCCTAGGCCTCTTATCAGGAGGGGCATAGAACCCCTAATCAAAGAAATCAAATCTTCTGCCATTTTAAGCATATGCTTCTTGGGCACAGTACCTGAAGAGCTAGGGGTAACACCAACTGAAGCTAAACCTGGCCTGCCCCTGGGGGAAGCCTTTGAAACAGAAGGAGAGGGCCTAGCCACCTTAGGAAGGGAGGGAGTATAGTAACATGAGAAGCCCCTCAGCCTGACTAGTCTCCTGAGAGGCCACATCTTGCAATAATAAGGTCTCACCCTGGGAACACAAAGAAACCTCCGGTGGAGCCACCGGCTCCACCGACACCTCTAAAGAACCGGCGTCTGGTACAGGCGGTTCTTCTAGCCTAGGCTTAACTGCCTTGTCCTTGCGCTTCTTCGAAGAAGCGGGCCGGAGCATCCGGCGGCATTTTATAGTTGCACCGCTTCCCAAAGACTAACCTTGCACAATCCAACCTTCTCTTTATAGTGCGTTTATTAAATCTAGCACAAGAGCGACAGCCAACAACGTCGTGCTCAGGCCCTAAGCAAGGAATACACAAAGTATGATAATCTCTATGCGGTATCTGTTTCCCACAAGAAATGCAATTATTAACTTTTTCTGACATCCGGTAAATGACTGAGGCAAGAAAAACTAAAATATTCCCCAACGGGGTACTTAGCCAACTTTGAACTCGGTCTGAAACTTCTAAATCGAAAAATCTCAGAACGCCAACCGGCACTTGCAATACTGCTTCTGCATCGGACCATGCGGCAAAAAAGACTGAGGATATGACGTCGGTCATGCGCATTTGTACCCTGACGTCCTGATGTCAGTCAAATGCGCCCTGACCGACGTCAGCCTTATACTTTGATATTCTGGCCGACCGAGGACAGCGGACTACCCAAGTGTAAGGACTGCAGCAATGTGAGATGAAGAACATCACCCAGACATCAATCAACTTCAAATGACTGACTGGAGGCTAGGGTCTTACTTCCTTTTAGGGGAATGTTTACAGGGGACATGCAGCACATATTGGTGGCAAGAAAGCCTGCTACTAGAAAAATCATACATTACCAAATGGAATAGATTTTCTAGTTGGGGACAACAACATAACCACCACTCATTTAGGACTAGTTGGTCTCTGGTTTTATAATATTTGTGTAGGTTACTATACTATGACTTTTCTTACTCCACTATCAAGGTTCATTATCAGCCATTTCAGCATGTCTTGCCATGGAGCCTCCTCTTTCAATGATGTCTCATGTCAAATTGTGTTTGAAAGGGTTTTTACACAAAAGGACTTCACGTAAACCAGTGGTCCCGCCTTGGGATCTTAATTTTGTGTTAAATTGGCTAATACTTCCTCCAACTGAACCAGCTAACCTGGCAGACTTGAGGTTCTTAACATGAAAAACACGTTTACTGACTGCTCTGACCTCTGAAGAAGACTATCAGAGTTGCAAGCTCTTACAGTGAGTTAACCCCATCTTGTTTGCCATATGGGCAGGGTTTCTTTGGGAGCTAATCCTTCTTTTTATGCCCAAAGTGCTATCAGATTTTACTTTAAGCTAATCTATCCATCTCCCCATTTTCTTTCCTAAACCTAAAAATGAGGGAGAAAGGATACTCCACACCATGGATGTCCAAAGACAATTCCAGTACTATCCTGACAGAATTAAACCTTACAGATATTTGGATCAATTGTTCATTTCTTGTGCAAATAAGAAGGGGAAACCTGTGTCAAATAAGACCATATCCAAATGGCTGTCAAAGGCTATTCATTTTTGTCATACTCACCACAACAAAACTATTCTAGGCAGGATTAAGGTCCACTCTAGCAAGGCCTTGATTTCAACTATGACTTTTTTGGAAATGGTTGGATTCCAGAAGTATTCTAGATGCTGCTACTCTGTCCTCTGTACATTCTTTTACAAAGCACTATAAGCTTAATTCCTTCTCTAAGTCCGAGTCAGGGTTTGCTAGGACCACTCTCCAGAGGTCTTCTGCTTCCACCTCCAAAAGTTAGTAAGCTAGAGTAATCTACCCATATAACTAAGGCTGTTGCAACAGTGATCAATATGATGAACATAGTATAGTTATGCAAGTAAACTTAGCATAACAGCAGATGTTTGAATGATGACTGCTGCAGCAGCTGCTCCCTTCCTCCCTCTTGTTTTTTAGTTCGTTTTTATGCCAGGGTGTGGACATTCATTTTCAGTTGTTCCAAGTATTGTCCTTTCAGGGCTCAGCCTCCCTCTCTCTGTTGACAGGAAAGCTCTGAAGGGCTCGGCCCCCAAACTTGTTTTTTAGTCCTGCAGTTTCACCATGTGGAATGTGCTCTGAAACTTTGGAAGATGGCCAACTGTTATGACCCTATAAAACTATGGCTACTGCAGCAGTGATCATTTCAAACTTCTACTGCTATGGTAAGTTGACTTACACAACTGCACTTTGTCTCTCCCGTAGAAGTATCACCTACTAAGGGAAGCCCAACACCTTTTAGTGAAGGTCTCTAAATGTCCTGGCTCACTGCTACTGACTAGCTCCCCCCTCAGAGTATAGGTTCATAGGTTGGTACTAGGCTATCAGCCCTAGGGCCTGTACAAGCCTAGACATAATTCCCTGGCTATTTCTTCTCACACTATTTACTTCCCTGGACCCCTGTCTAGCAGGGCGACTGACGTGATCCCCGGGGTGAATTTCCTTTCTCCCATCCAATCGTCAAGGCTCCTTTGGAAGAGTGCCAAAGAGGCACTCTGCTTGACATGTATGGGCAATCTATTCCAGAGTCTGGGGAGTCTCTGGGTCAGGAACCTATCCCTCCAGCATGTTTTGTTTACCGTGATAACAAGGTTTAGATCCCTGGAGTGTGTGGCTCTGAGGGATTGGGATTTCTTTAAGTGTAGCATGTCCAACAGCTCTGGGTTTGACATGGTTCTGTATGTTAAGCAGAGATCGCCTCTGAGTAGATGATATGCCACAGAGTATAGCTGGAGTGTTTTAAGGCGGTCAGCATAGGGCATCTGCTTTAGGCCTGTGATTCTTTTAGTGAGATATTTCTGCGGCCTTTCCAGTTGTTGCAGATGTCTTGAGCGGTACACATACCAAATGGGGCGTCGTATTCTATAATGGGTCTAATGAGGGATGAGTACAGTGGGACAATGACCTCCTTTTTTTCTGGATGAAAAACCCTTAGTGATGAGGTGTGCCACATAGAAAGATTTCCTGACTGTTGTGGCGATGTGGTTATCAAAGGTGAGACCACTGTCCACCTGTGTCACCGTGTCTCATCACACTTTCGGTGTTTAGTGTACTGCCACCTATGTGGTAACTCATGGGTACATGTTTTTTTCCCCAAGGGGGATAACTATACATTTCTTGGCATTGAGCTTGAGCCCATGGCTCTGGCACCAAGCATCTGTTTCTGTAAGGCCTTTTTGTAGAGTATCCACATCATTTGGGGATTCAATAATGGCTCCCAGTTTACAGTCATCTGCGAACTTTGTTAGCCAGAGTCCCTTAGTGTTGGCCTGTACTTCAGAGAAGTAGATGCCAAACAAGAGCGGTCCCAGGACTGAACCCTGAGGTACTCCACTTGTCTGGAGCTGGATTTGGAGTCTGCTATTTTTACAGTGTGGGTTCTATCAGTAAGCCAGTTAGCAACCCACTGGGTGATGTAGGGATAAATGCCCAGCTTAGTAAGTTTATCTATTATTCCAGAGTGGGGGATGGTGTCAAAGGCCATGGCAAGGTCTAGATAGGCTGTGTGGACCACCTTACCCTTGTCCATGGCTCTGGAGACCGATTCAAAGAAGTCAATCAGGTTCAGGAGAAAAGATCGTCCCTTCACGAACCCAAACTGGGTGGGGTCCAGTGTTTGAAGGTTGCCAATGTCTTTGTTTATAATTTCCATGATAATACGCTCCATGGCCTTGCAGATAAGGTTCGTCAGACTGATGGAACAGTAGTTTCCGGGATCCAAGGTGGATCCCCCCTTGTAGAGTGGGATAACTGTAGCTCTGCGCCACTGAGTGGGCACGAAACCTGAGGTGAGGCTATGATTAAATATGACACTTATGTGAGGTGCCAGTTCATATTGTAGTTCATGTAGTACACAGCCCGGGATGTCATCTGGTCCCATGGATGCTGTATCCTTAGCTTTGGAGAGTGTGTTTTTTACCTGTGTGGCCGTTATTACTGGAATTTGGCAATCTTCCGGTATTGAGATGGGCCATTTAGGGGGTGTGAGGGGGGTGAAGTTGGCACTGAATCGATCTGCCAGGATATTGGCAATATCCTTGAGATCAGTATATTTAATGCCATTCTGCTTTAGCTCAGAGCAGATCTGAGCATTGCCATTTAGATTCTTGACAGTTATAGAATGCCTTGTGGTTTTTCTTTGGAATCTTTGGCAATTTTATTTTCATAACTAGCTTTGGAGTTTTTTATGAGGGATCTCAGTTTCTTACTGAGGCTGGTAAGGGAGTTTTTTGCATCCTGGGATTTTCCTCTTTTCTGCAACAGTTTCTTCCTTTTGTTGTAAAGTTTGTTTATGGCAGGGAGCCACTAGATTGGCTTCCTTTTTTTGGATGAGAGCATCTTGATTCTATTTGGGATGGCACGATTCATGCATGAGTGGATGTGCTCGTACAACGCCTTAGAGTAGGATTCAGCAGTTGAACTTTCAGTTCCCATCTGCATGGGCATCATGAAGTTTGCCACTTCTGACTTGAGTAGCATGAAGTTGGCTTTGGAGAAGTTTTTTATGGAGGTTTCCTTACTGGGGGGTGGGGGTGGGATGTGGATGTTAAGGGTGATTAGCTTATGGTCAGACCTAACGAGGGGGTGAACCATAGGTGTGGAGCATCGATTTCCCATGTTGGTAATGACCAGGTCTAGGATACTGGAGCCCCTGGTGGGACTATGGATTAGTTGATCCAGGGCGTTGGAATTTGAGTTCCAAGAACTGTTGGGCAAAGGTGTTGGTACACGAGTAGTTTTCCCAGTTAATGGCAGGGTAGTTAAAATCACCCAGTATTAGGGTGTTTGGTTCTATCTTAATATTTTCCAGTATGTTTAGAAAGGTGTAGTGAGAATCTTGGGGTATGGGGATCTGTAGCAAGCTACAATTTGGATTGCAGTCTTACCTAGTGTTAATTGCACCTGGAGAATTTCAGACGCATTGTGTTGGGGAACTAGCCTGGTGGTGTGAATATCCTTGGTGAATATTGACACTCCTCCACCTTTAGTGTTTCGGTCCTGGTTTGGTGGCCGAAAAGTGTGGTAAGAGTTGTAACCTGGTATAGCAGGGCTGCTCTCTGGGGCCTTGAACCAGGTTCTCAGTTACTGCACAGATATCGATGTTCTCCATTTTTAGGAGTGCCTCGAGAGAGTGCATTTTGAGGTTTAAACTTCTAGCACTGAGTAGCATTACCTTCAGATTTTGCATGCTTGTACCTGTTACGGTGGTGGTTTTGTCCTTTGAACTTTGCCTAAAAAAGGCATTACAGGCGTGGCAAGAGCCTTAGCCAGTAACCTGAATCCCAGGGGCGACAGGTGCAGACCATCTCTGGCAAAGCATCGTGGTCTGTCGATCATGTCGTCCCACGCAGATAGATACTGGATCCCCTTTGAATGACACCAGTAGCTTAGCCAATTGTTGAAGTCAGTCATTTTGTCCTTGTATTGTGGTATCATTCTGGGCGAAGGCAGGATGCTACTCAGGGCTAGGGTCATACCTGCCTGAGCCACATGATCCGAGAGCTCTTCCATGTCTCTTTTCATGTAGTCCAGGGAGGTACGTCTCAAGTCATTCACTCCAACATGGACAATGCAGAGTCATATTTGTACTTGTTGTGGAGTGACTTGAGTGCATGCGTTATGTGGCGGATCCTGGCACCCGACAGGCAGCCGACTGTAATTTTCTCCTTGTTCAACCTGGTGAGTGGGACATCACTGTGCTGGACTATAGAGTCACCTATGACTAAAGTGTTAGGTATGTTGTCTTGCCTTAGGGGCTGTTGCTGTGTGGCACACTGGTGTTGTGAACTGTGTGACACTTTGGTTGGGATTGGTGTTTGTTTGCATTTCAGCTTTAGAGGTCCTTGTTGCTTGGGCAGGTTACAGTTGAGGGCCTCTGCATATGTGGATTGGATTTAGTGTTGCTATATGTGGGTGTTGGTGGTGTGGGTTTAGAAGGGCTATGTGTTGTGTGGGTGTTAACCTTCTCCTCTTGACTGTCTAGCACAATCTTGGGTGGAGAGAGCTTTGCTTCCATTTTGGCTATGTAAGTGCATCTCTCACAGGTTGTAGTGTTGGGTGATAGGAGGAGAGGGTTGTCTGTGTACATGAGGCAATTGCTGCATTGCCCCAGTATGCCCAGATTCACCAGGTGGACAGGAGAAATCACCGGAAGCTGACCCTTGGACATGCCTGGTTTGGTGTTTTTTTTTTTTTGTAAAGTACAGGAGCTGTTTTCCCTTACCTTAGCAAGGTACTTTGCAATTATAGGCTGTTTAGTGCCTACTATTAATTTCTCCTTATTAACAAGGAGAGTTGAGCGCTTTTATCAGTTTAAGGCTTCCTAGTGCTTTCCAGCAGGTATTAGAGCAAGTGCTAGTCACAGGGCTGCTTAAAGGTAACATGAAAAAAAAATGCACACTGCAGTGTGCACTAGAGAAGTTCAATGTGAAAGTAGGTAACTTAAGTTTTACCTGTTTAAAAAGTTAAGGTTTAGTGGAGAGTTACTATTTTTAAAACAGCAAGATGGATTAAAAGGGGTGGTCACTTTTGTATTCTGGTACTATGGAATACAGTAGGATGGCCAATAAATTTAAATAGATGAAGGGGAGGGATTTCAAAAATGATTATTTTGTGATTACTCACACAAGCCAGTGAAAGTAGAGAGGAAATGAGATATATGGTCAGATTAACATAAGAGGCAGGCAACTAGAAAGACAGTGGTATTTAACAAGACAACTGTAACTGGGTGGGAGGGCGGGAAAAATTCTGCCCGACTCAGAAGAGACAGAGCTGTGGTCTCTTTTGAAGTTTTAATATGCTGCTAAAGCAGAATGCAGGTAAAACACAGGGTAAAGAAAACAAAAGTACAGTTTTGTACCTACCATAAATATAGATGTTCGAGTGTCTTTACTGCTGCAGTCATTACACTAGGGTTATCCTGCCATCAGGCGGTCCTGCAGTCGGCCAGAGTTCCAAAGTCTTGGTCCGGCGTCGGTTGCTGTCGCTTCTTCCCCGATGTCAGTGTGCCAGGGGTATATACAAGATGCAGCCAACGTCATTTTCTTCAGTTTTTCTTGCCCCAGATGTCAGGTGCCCCCAAATAGGTAGGCAATACATATTGCTAACAAAACATACAATAAAGGTAAAAACAAAAAGTACAGTTGTGTACACCTACCATAAATGTAGATGTTCGAGTGTCTTCACTGTTGCAGTCATGACTGTAGGGTTCTCCCCTGCCGACAGGCAGCCCTCGGTCGGCCAGAATCCCAAAGTCTGGGTCCGGCGTCAACTGTTCAACCATGCTCCCTGACGTCAGAGCGCCAGGAGTATAAAGCTGACAGCCGACGCCATCTTCTCCAGTTTTTCTTGCCCCAGATGTCAGGAGTCCCAAAATGAAAAAGGTCCCATAACCTTTGCAAATACACCTCAGAAGAATGGTGAAAAAAGGAAATACACAAAAGTAAAAATAAGAGGGGACAGGAGGGAAGACTGCAACAGTGAAGACACTCGAACATCTACATTTATGGTAGGTGTACACAACTGTACTATGTTCATCGTGTTTCACTGTTGCAGTCATGACTGTAGGGTAGAATCCCAAAGCTGAAAGAAAGGAGGTGGTCATAAAGAGGAAGGGGTGGCTAAAAGGCCCTGCAAGACTGCAGAGGCAAAGCCTGCCCTAGACTTAGAGTAGAGAGGTAGATTGTAGTGCTTAGAAGTATGCACTGAACTCCAAGTTGCAGCTTCCAAAATGTCCTTGGTAGGAACTCCCCTGAGGAAGGCCGCAGAAGTGGCAGCAGCTCTGGTGGAATGAGTCCGTATACTCCCTGGGATTTGCTTTCCATGGTGAGAATAACAAAATCTGATTCCATGAGCAATCCATTTAGAAATGGTCTGTTTTGAAATGGCTTTACCTTGGGAACTTGAAGCATAAGAAAAACAATTGTTCTGATTTTCTGATGTCCTTGGTTCTGTTCAGGTAAAAACGTAGTTGTCTGTGTACATCCAAGGAATGCAAGATCCTTTCCCCTTTATTTTGAGGAGTGGGGAAAAAGGTTGGCAAGTGGATAGTTTGATTTAAAGCCACTTTGGAAACCACCTTAGGCATGAAGGTAGGATTAGTCCTCAAAGATACCCTGTCTTGATGAAAAATAATATAAGGTTCCACAGCCATAAGAGCTGAGCTTGTAACTCTGAAACTCTCCTGGCAGAAGTAAGGGCTAACAGGATAGCTGTCTTCCAAGATAAAAAACTTGATGTCAGAAGAGGCAGCAGGCTCAAAAGGAGGCAAGGTTAGTTTTTCCAAAACATAGTTGAGATCCCAAGCAGGAATGGGAGGAGATCTAGGAGGTCTTAAGTTCTTAGCTCCTCTGAGAAACTGTCTCATGAGCTGGTTGGAAAAGATGGGAGGGTCTGTATTATAATGAGCAGAAATAGCAGAGGCATGTATCTTAATGGAAGAGAAAGAGAGACCCTTATGTAAGAGATCTGTCAAGTAAAGCAGAATTAAAGTAATGTTAGGAAGAAGAGGATCAGAATCCTGAACCTGCATCCAGGAACAAAATCTTTTCCATTTTCCTGCATAAGATTTTCTAGTGCTAGGACGTCTGGCTTCTAAAATGACATCCATAACCTGCTTGGGCAGTAAAGAAGAAATTAACCAAGCCGCCAGGCTGAGAGTTCTGACATGAGAGAGTAGAACCTGACCTTGATGTTGGGACAGAAGGTTCGGAGACTGAGGTAAAACCCAAGGGGGCTCCAGGCATAGGTTTTTTAGAGTTGGATACCAAAACTGCAGAGGCCAATTTGGAGCCAGCAAGATGATCATCTTGGACTTGTCCTGTTTTATCGTTAATAAAACCGTGGAAGAAGAGGAAGAGGCAGAAAGGCATATCCTGAGAGGTTCCTCCAACTGAATGACAGGGCGTCCACTTTCCAAGCTTCTCTGTGGAAAGTCCTGGTGCAAAAATTCTGTAGATGATGATTGAAATGGGATGCAAAGAGGTCTATGTGGGGACATCCCCAGACTGCTGTTATCATCCTGAATATTTTGGTGTCCAGCATCCACTCGTGTGGATCCGAAAGGTTTCTGCTCAGACTGTCTGCCAGGAAGTTTTGTTTCCCTGGTAGAAACTGAGCTTGAAGATCCAGATTGCAAGCTAGAGCTGTGTTCCATAGATCCATGGCTAGTCTGCAAAGGGGGTAGGAATGAGATCCCCTTGCTTGTTTATGTACCACATAACTGTGGTGTTGTCTGTCCGTATTAGCAGTTGTCCTGGTTGTAAAAGTTTCCTGAAGGCAAACAGAGCTTTCTGAACGGCTAACATTTCCTTTAAATTGATATGCAGGTGCTTCTGATCCTTTGTCCACAGGCCCTGCAAACAATTGCCCTGAAAATGGGCTCCCCAAGCATAATCCGAGGCGCCCGTAGTTAGAATCCGAGTGGCAGGAGGCAGACGGAAGGGTTTCCCTTTGTTTAGAGCACATGCCCTGGACCTCCAAAGAAATTCCTTTTGAAGGCAAGGAAGGACGGAGATCAGTATGTCTAAACTGTGGCAATGCTGAGACCATACACTTTTTAGGTACCACTGTATTTTCCTCATGTGTAGTCTTGCATATGTTACGAGAAGGATGCAGGAGGCCATGTAGCCCAGAACCTGCAGAATTTTTCTTGCAGCTAACTGGGTCTTTGTTGCCATGTTTTTGAAGTAAGAAGTCAGATGCCTTTGTTTGTCTGGCGTGAGATAAGCCATCTGGGCAGTTGTATTTAAGCTTGCACCCAGGAATATTATCTTTCGAGAGGGCACTAGTTTTGATTTCTTTTCATTTACTGCGTACCCTAGGCAAATTAGTAATCTTTTTACAAACGCCAGATGTTGTAGTAGAATATCTTTGGCCTTTGCTTGAATAAGGCAGTCATCCAAGTAGGGATATATTTGAATTCCTCTTTGTCTGCAAAATGCAATTACTGGTGCCAGGCATTTTGTGAAGACCCTGGGCGCAGTAGATAAGCCAAAGGGCAGTGCAGAGAACTGGTAGTGCATTGAGACAGCTGTGAATCTGAGGTATCTTCTGCAAGATTGTCTGATTGGGACATGC
This sequence comes from Protopterus annectens, assembly GCF_019279795.1. NCBI lineage: Eukaryota > Metazoa > Chordata > Ceratodontiformes > Protopteridae > Protopterus > Protopterus annectens. The sequence goes on along the minus strand of NC_056729.1, from coordinate 1,443,319,759 downwards.
AGGTATGCCTCTTTGAGGTCCAAAGTTACAAGCCAAGCCTTCTTGTCCAGCATGGGTAGAAGCTGCTGTAGAGTCAACATTTTGAATTTTGGGACGTCCAGAAAAGTATTTAGAATAGACAGGTCCAGAATTGGTCTCCAGGCTTTGTCCTTTCTCGGTACTAAGAAAAGTCTTGAGTAAAATCCTTGTCCCTGCTCTTGCTGTGGCACTGGCTGAATAGCCCCCTTGTCCATGAGAGATTAAACTTGTTTTTGTGCCTCTGCCCATTGACTGATGGCAGGTCTGGCATACCTTTTGCCTTTGGAAGGGTGTGAAAATGGAACCTGTAGCCCTGAGAGACTATATTTAAGACCCATTTGTCCTGGGTGATCTTGTGCCAGTTTTGAGAAAAAAGTGCTAGCTTTCTCCCTAAGGGTGCTGCCAAAAAATAAGTGCTTGGAATTGGCAGAGGGAAGTCATTGGGACTGTTTTCTATAAGGCTGTAATTTGCCTTCTCCGCTTTTGGAGGGAGAAGCACCCCATTGTTTGGGCCTGTATGAGCCCTGGGGCTGTTGCCTGCCTCTAGGGCGTCTGAATCTGCCTCTCTGTGGTCTGTCTGACACTGGAAAGAACCAATTCTTAGAGGGCCAGTTCCTGCTAAATCTGCGTGGTTGTACCTGTAAGAAATCTTTTACTGTCTGCATAGATTTACCCTTATCCTCCATTTTCTTCAACACCTCTTCTGCCTTAACACCAAACAAAGTATCATGCTGTAATGGAGCATCCAATAATTTTGCTTTAACATGATCAGGCAGATTCTGTTCCTTTAACCAAGCATGCCTTCTAATAACGGAACCTGTAACAGCGGCCCTGCACGAGGCCTCTAGTGAATCATAGCCACATTGCAAAGTATGTTTTCCCACTTGTTCAGCTGCATGCAATAAATCCTGCAAATCTTTGTTCTCAGAACATTCAGAATTTGTCAACATTTTTTGTTTTAACAAAGACATTAAGTATTGCTGGTATTTGAGCATATGAAATTGACAATTTAAAGCCCTTACAGCCAAGGTAGCAGAAGTGTAAACTTTTTTTCCCCCATATGTCCAAAGCTCTAGAGTCTCTATCTGAGGGGACAGGGTTTTTAGCAGACGCAGCCTTGACCCCTTTGGGACCCTGTGAGATAGTTTCTGGGTCAGCAGCAGGGTTTTTGTAAAGAAATTTATGGGAGTCTGGAACCCTGTAGTATCTGTCCGGCTTAACAGGAGCAGGAGGTAAAGAGTCTGGAGACAGACCGGACTCTGAAAATACATCTACTATGTCTAATACAAGGGGAATTGCAAGAGGTCTGTGCTGAGGAAGTAAAAGAAAGTCTCTAAGTGTTTTCTTAGAATCGGAATAATCTTGACTTTCCCAGTGGAAATGCTCCCTCATGGTATGCAGGGTTTCCCCAAATGAATAGTCCTCAGGAGGAGAAGCTGAAGGAATAGAATCTTCAGCATCAGAATCCTCATAGGGAGGAACAGAATATCCCTATTCAGAAGAGGAATCAGAGGAAATGGAAACCTGATCAGAGAAATCATATTCAGTGGCTTGCCTAGGCCTCTTAGGAGGGGGATGGGAACCCCTGATCAAAGTAATCAGGTCTTCGGCCATTTTGAGCATCTGTTTCTTAGGCATAGAAGTCTGTCCTGGAGAATGCTGTACTGGTTTCCTTGTCTTTAAAACTGTTTTAGACTTTGTCTTGGATGCTGAAATAGGCTTTATATAAAGTTGTGTAGGTCTGAAGACACCCTCACAGAAGCCGATGCCTGCTCAGCAGCTCTGGACCCACCCGAGGGATCAATTTCCGAAGGGCTAATACCTTGAGTATCCAGAGGCCTGTCTCCACATGGGAGTCGGAGGCGGCCTGTGGCTCTGAGGTAGCGGAAGTCAGGGGCTGCGAAAGCGCCTCATTGAGCACCGGCGAACCGGCGACTGGCCTAGAAGAGGCTTTGTCGTCTGTTTTGGACCTTGGATGCTTGTCCTTGTCTTTATCCTTGCGTTTTTTATGAATTCCGGTCTGTTGTTCCAATGGCATTATATAGTTAAACCTTCTGCCAAAATAATGAAAAGCAAAATCGTACCGATGCTTAATAGTGCGTTGATTAAATCTAGCACAAAACCGACAACTAGCAACGTCATGGTCAGGGCCTAGGCAAGGAATACAGTAAGAATGAAAATCCTTATGAGGTATTTGCTTCCCACAAGAAATACAATTGTTAACTTTTTCTGACATCGGTCTGGATGAAGAAAAAAGTTTCCCCAATGGGGTACTTAGCTTTATTGAAGACTTCGGATCTGAAATTTGATTTTGAAAATCTCAGGAGTCGGCCGACCGGCACTTGCGAACTGCTTTTGCTTCGGGCACCGCGCAGCAAGAAAGACTGAAGAAAATGGCGTCTGCTGCATCTTTTATACCCCTGGCGCACTGACGTCAGGGAAGAGGAGACAGCAACAGACGCCGGACCAGGACTTTGGAATTCAGGCCGACTGCGGGTAGCCTGCCAGCAGGATAACCCAAGTGTAATGACTGCAACAGTGAAACATGATGAACATCCAGTATTGCCTTAACAAAGAATAATGATCCCAAAAACCATCTTTGGAAGGTTCGTTCTTACCTTCTGGAAAACCCTGGAAATTACACGAAAGGGGGAAAGCATACAGAAACTTCCCCATTCACGGAACTGAACAGGCATGAGATGTGTGTTTGGAGGCAAAGAAATGAATTTGAAGGATTGTCCAGTGGTGGACTATTTGCAGGATGTCCTTTGAAGTGCAACTATCTGTAAGTGACCGTCTCTGGATCTGCTCAGAGTGTCTGCCACAGTATTCTGCTCTGAAGAAATGTACATTCCCTGGAAGAATAGGCAGTATGAATGGCTAAAACCCAATTTGTCATTATCAGTCTAAAATGGAGGTAAGATCTTGTCAATTCCTCTTTATGTACCACCTCATATTGGTGTTACTGGTTACCACCTGTAGCATGTCTTGAGTCAAAAGATGGTTACTGATAAGAACCATCATCTCTTTGAGACTGACATGTTTGTTTCTGTGTTACAGTTCTCAAATTCCCTGTACTTTCGTGCCTTGAGAGTTGGGTCCCCAAGCAAAGACGGAGGCATCTGTGACAATGTTCTGGCAAGGACTTAGAAGGGTGAAGGGGATTACCATATCAGCTATAACCTGCTTGGCCCACAAAAGTAATTCCCTTCTTACAAGGTGGATAAATCGAATTCTCGGAGTGACAAGGATGTGAATGTTGGGCCCATACTGTCTTGAGATACCACTATACCACTACATCTTCTTCATGTGAAACTCTGGTATGATGAATCATTAGGAAGGATGAGACCATGAATCTTAGAACTCTGAGAAATTCCTTTGATGAAGTAATTTCTTGTTTTGACAAGTTTAGGAAGTAAAGTTGATAAGCCTGTCTTATAGGAAGGAAGGCAGTCATTAGAAATGTATCAATAATAATACTAATAATAATAATAATAATAATATTATTAACAATAATAATAATACATCCCAGGAATACCACTTTGTGAGTGGGTTCCAGCAATGAAATTTTGAAGTTCACAGTAAATTCAAGGTGGTGAAAAAAATTCCTGATAAATCCTAATCTTCTGTTAAGACTTCCACCTACAAAGACCTTGACTTCGATAAATGTCCATGTAAGGAAAAAAATGTGAACACCCTGGAGCCTGGCTGTTAATGGAAAAAGGCATTTGGCAAAGACTTTAGGAGCAGTAGAGTCCCAAATGGTAAAGAAGTAAACTGATAATGTAATCCCAAAATATATGTGCTTCCTGTGAAACAGAACGTGAAGGAAGCATCCTTTATATCTGGGGGTCCAAATCACCTTGAGGAGACAATAGGGGAAATATGGTATGGAGAGTTAGCATTTTAAAAGTGGGACCATGTAAGATGTGGAAATGTCTAGAATAGGTCTAGAGGTGCTCTCATTTCTGGATACCTGGATAAGTCCGGAATAAAAATCTTTTCCCCATTGAGCTACAAAAGCTAATTTTATGACCCCCTGAAGAGGCAAGTTTAAAAGGATTGCATTAAAGAAGTGTTGTTGGTCTTTATGAATCTGAGATATCCCAGAGGGTATAGGAAAGATTGCCCAATGAAGTTTGTTGCCGTTTTATGATTAGGTCTACTACCAGTCTCTACTGTTACAGACTCCCAAACTGGAAGACAAAGACTGATTTCCAGCTTGAGGAGGTAAGGTCAGTCAGAAACTGTTTCTTTGTAAACTGGATCCTTGTGATGATCCACTGGTCCTTCCTATAGAATCTTCATGCCACTTCTTTTTAAACAGACCCTTCCCAATTTTTGTCTCATTTAGGTGGCTTACAAAATCAGGTTCCCGATTTAGCTGGATAATTTCTTTAGAAACGTTTTGTACCTACCCAAATGTTAAACATATCTGGTCTCTGCCCAGACAATCAAAACTACTGGACTGGTTGCCTCAACACCTATTCTGCCTGGCAACAAACTCTTCACAAGCTTAAGTTACACCCCTAACCCTTTGCATTTTCAGGGAAATCTCAAGACTGAATAAAAGTTTTACTAGCCAGCCTTACCATAAAAGGAGAAAAAAGAATGTGTGAATGTGGAACCTAGAAATGTAAGCTCAACATAGCTTTCCTACAGATCCCTCGGGTATTGAGAATTTTTGGCTAGAGAATGCCTTGTGGCTTGTCCCAGTGTTTGAACAGGGACCAGATCAATCCAACATTTTAGTAAGTACATAACTTATGTATTTCTCAGGTTCTGTTTAGACATCACACCACTGGAAAGAGTCCTCCGGTGTCATGGGGAGCTTAAGCCAGGATGCCTTTGGAAACAGTTGCTCTGGAAAGACTGCTCAGACCATGTCAAATGTGAGTAAGAACGACCAAATAACAGCGGCAATATTCCCTAGGGGCAAGTTATGCAAAAAGGCATTACATGCAGTCTTGGTGCTAACCATCTGAACTGAAGAAACCATAAGTCCTAGAACCTTGAGTACATTTACAGCCAAAGGTTGAGGATTTTGCATCAGATTTGAAGCTTTGCAGATAAGACATTTTCAGGACAAGAAGGGTTTATTACTGGCTCCCAAGAGCCTCATTACAAATCCAAATTTTTTAACAAGCAAAAAATTCTCTGAAGATTTTCTTCTCCTTTGAGCACAACAGAAAAGCATGTTTACTTACAGGCAATAATTAGTACAGTGTTTGGCCCCAAACTAAACACAGTAAATGCTGACATGTGAGAACTATTGGCCCATCTCACAGACCAAAAAAAATCCTTGAGGTACAATGTAAAAGTAACTGTCTACTTAAAAATCCATTAAAAAATAAGTCTACAAAAAAATACTTCAAAACTTTTTTTCAGCTCTAAACTAAACTTGGAGAAAAAAAAGAGGGGGCCATGTTTACACTAGCAATGGCATACTCCGCAGACTTCTGGCAATCCCAATTAGATATTAGGTGGAAGCACTTGCAAAGATAACCCTTGCAACTACTGCCATTCCAAAATCCTATGCATAAAAAATGTGTTGTAAGACCAGGCCAATGTGAACCATTCAAGCACATTAACTTGCAGTAAACAAAAGATAATTATGGCAAACGTCTTACTTTTATAACTCTGTTAAGGCATTCATCAGCTACCATCCGGACATCAGATTCAGAATCATCACTACAAAGTAAGAATAACTCCATGGCAATACCTAGAAGTTTCTGAAATTCTGGGGAGTTCCTGAAAAAAAAAAAAAAAAAAATTCACACATTTACGAAGTTAATTTTTTGTAAAAGTATGCCTTGACACCTTAAATAAAAAATGGAACTCATTTATAAAGTTAAGTTTCCGTAAAAGTATGCCAAGAAACTTTGAACGCAATCAACTGTAATAAAGTTATGCGTACTTACCATAGCACTTGATCTAAGAAGAGGCCTGGATGCAGGAAACCTTATGGACTAATGTCTTCAGTAGTACTGCTAAAAATCTCAATACGAGTCAGGCTACCATCTTCTACAGCCTCCTTATCAAAATCACCATCGCCCATCCATCATGCATTGCACTGCTACTTCCTACATCTATCCAAGTTCTGGGCCAAGTGAAAGATTTCTATACAGACAAGACTGCAGAGGACAAGGCAGGGGGTGCAGAAGTGTGGGTTCCTGCAGGTGGATATTGCTTACAAACCTAGCACAATGGTAAGCACCCCATAACTTTTGTATCCAATGCCAAAGGCACCATCTGTTAGGAAACTGCAGGACAGAGTACTCAGCTTACACTCCTTGGTGGCTACCATATAGGACCATATTCTTGATTGTTGTGGTTCCAAGGAAAACCTTGATCTATAGATTATGGCAAAATTATAAGTGCTTTGTAAAAATATTCAAGGACGGACAAGTAGATTCTGCTGAAATGTCTAAAGTGGCACTTTTAAAGACAGTTACTGATGTGAAGACTGCTTTGATAGAATGTGTTTTAAGCAGAGATTGTAAAGCATTTGCCATACTTGTGACAAAATGAAATGCAGTTGAAAAGCCATAAAGAAAGGCACTGTTTTGTAACTTTCCTTCTCATTTATTAGCAAAGGAACATTTACATACTCACTATCTGTACAATGAAGACCAGCAGGACTTAGCCTAGCATTGAAAATTTTCCCAGGGTACCTAGCACCTCCCCCTTTACCCATAATGCTCTGGTCAGGACACCCCTTATCCAGATCTCAAAGATCCGCACAAGACAGGATCCTAGAAAATCAACTGCAGCTAACCAAATAAAAAAAAAAAAGAATCCAAAAAAAATACTAAAAAGACAGGCCAAGGTCCAAGCAGGAGGAAGAAGGGAAGGAATAATAATTAGAATGTAACTGCCAATTCAGACCTACCAGTATGGTATGCATGTATACTCTGTATCTATGACTGGGGTACTACGCTCAACACCTGCAAGCCTGAGTCCAAAGCTAACTTCTTGGGTGGATGCCCATGAATCAATACCTCAAATAGTAGTGTCATGGAAGGAATAACTTAGTCAAGTGGTCACATGAAGCTTATACTGCCTTGCAGAAGTATTCAGGGATGCCATTATGGCTGTATTCTTAAAGTTAGTTTGAAAAGCAGCCATGACCCTAATAGGTCACAAGTTCAGACATAAAGAATACCGTTTTACAACAAAATTTAATCCAAATAGAAAGGCATTACAGAGAAGCTCATTTTAATACTATTGATACCAATTTCTTTTTTGAATATGAAACCAATAACTGAGAACCCCTTCTGACTGACTTGATTCTGTCCACATTCAATCCGATTTGTCTGTTGACACGAATGCACTGCAACATATATTATTCCTTGTTAGAGCCATTTCAGAAAGAATACTGGCAGAATGATGGTCAGATTTAAATTTCTGTAGTGACTCTAAGCATAAAAAAGAAGTTATGTACTTACCATAACGTTCCATGCGAGTTGTTCATCTCGCCTTCATTCTTACACATGGGTTCAGAGCCGATCTATCGGCTCTGAGTCAGCCACTTTACCAGCTGAAGATCTCAGAGTAGCTCGAGGCCAGGTCCCTATCCCATGATGCTCTCTATCCTACCTCAGATCTAGTTTGTTGAACCCAGCATGTAACAGATATAAACCTAATATATACTCAAACCGGAGCAAGAAGTCACAGAACAAGGCCACCAGATCCCAAGTCTACTCGTTCTTCGAGACCCTGGAGGGGGAAGGCGGGTGGGAATGTAAAGAATGAAAGCTAGATGAACAACTCACATGGAACATTATGGTAAGTACATAACTTCTTTATGTGAAAGTTGTTCAATCTCACCGCTCATTCTTACTCATGGGTAGCGTCCCAAGCACCCTAATCCTGGGTGGCTCAGGGGAGTATATTCCTGAGGACAGTGGAATCAAAGGAAGCCCTGTCCCTGGAGGACCTGTCCACTTTGTAATGAGTGATAAAGGTATACGGCTTAGACCAAGTGGCAGCTGCACATATAGTGTCCAAAGGCAATCGAGCAATAGTGTATGAGCGAGTCCCTTGGGCTGTTCCCCAGAGGGGGATTCAGGGCAAAGTAGCTTCTGCATTTGGCATTCATACAGGATGCAAAAAGGTCACAGCAAGGCGGGACCCTCTGTGAAAAATAATCTCTGGAACTTTTGAGAGACCACTCATGCGGTAACAGAATGGCTCTGCTCAGTTTGTCCGCTATCACAATGGATTTCCCCGGGATAGGAGTTGCTATCAGAAGGCGCCCGGTGGATACCGCCCACTGCCAAATTCTCAAGGCCTCTCGACACAGAGGGTAAGACTTGGTTCCCCCTTGCTTGTTTATGTACCAGACCACAGACACGTTGTCCGTCTGTATCGCAATCGTCCCTAGAGGAAGAGAGTCATGTAAGTGCTGCAACGCCAAAAGCACTGCTCTCAGCTCCAGAACACTGATGTGCAACTGTGACTGTCTCTGACCAGGTGCCTTGGGCTGTTCTTCCCTGAAAAAGCCGCCCCACACCCTATCAGAGAAGAGTTTGTGGTCACCGAGGCTAATAGCGGGGGAGAAACAAATGGTCGACCTACTGTAACCTGGTGGCTGGTCAACCACCAGCGAAGCTCCTTCTTGCAAGAGTCTGTAACCATGATTAAGAATGACATTGGAAGTTGTTGGTAAGACCACTGAGTGAAGAGTAACCATTGGAGAATCCTCATGTGCATACACCCCAGAGGAAGTACTATGAGTGCAGCTGCCATGGTACCTAGTAGTTTCAATACCTGAGTGGCCGGTACTTTTTTTCTCTGCAAAATGTCTGATACCTGGTTTCGAAGAGTGGCTATTCTGTCCAGGGGCAATTTTACTGTGACGGCAGTGGTGTCTAGTTCTGCTCCGATAAGGGAGATACGCTGCAATGGAGACAACGCAGACTTGTCGAAATTTATAGTTATGCCTAACAGAGCAGAGATGGAGAGTGTGACCCCTGGGCAGAATTAGTTGATGCCTGGAGGCAGCGGTAAGGAGCCAGTCGTCCAGATACGGAAACACTCAATCCTAAATACCTCAGGTGAGCCGTAACCACTGCCATGCACTTGGTAAACACTCTGGGGGCTGTTGTGATTCCAAATGGCAGTGTTCGGAATTGGTAGTGACTGGCTCCCAGCTGGAAACGCAAATGATCTCTGGATGGTCTGCCCATTTTGATATGGTAGTACGCATCCTTGAGATCTATAGAGAACATCCAATCTCCCATTCCGAGGAATGGGAGGATAGACTGAAGCATGACCATCTGGAACTTCTCCTTATTTACAAATGTGTTGAGTCTGCTGAGGTCCAAGATGGGCCTCCAGTCCCTTGTCTTCTTTGGAACTAAAAAGAATATGGAGTAAGTTCCGGATCCTATCTGGTCTGCTGGGACTGGCTGGATGACTCTCTTTCCTGCAGCCTCTGGATTTCTATGGCTGCTTGATCCCTGAGACTGGGTGGAACATCTGGGATTTTCTTCAGAACAGATGGGGTTTCTAAGAACGGGATGATGTAACCTCTGGTAACGATGCTTTGTACCCAAGAATCTCTTGTAATTCCTAGCTAGGCATCTGGATACAAAGCCAAGAGACCCCCAACGGCCTCTAGTGTAAGGCAGTTGGGCCTCCTTTCAGGAGCGCTGGTAGGGCTTACCAAAGAACTGATCCCTGTCACCCTGGTTCTGTGGACCCCCTTTGCCGCTGGGGAGGCATCTTCCATTATTACCCCCCCCCCCCGCCCCTGGAGGGAGGTTCACTACGCGTGTTCTGGAAAGCTCCTTGGGACTTCCGGAACCACATTTTTCCACCTTTCTGCCCTTTGGGGTATGGTCTGGTAGGGGGTGGAAAAAAAAGTCTCCTATGGCAGATACAGTCTTTCCATCTTGCTCACACCTAGTGAGAGTCTCCTTGACTTTGGGCCCGAAAAGAGATGAGCCATCGAATGGGGTGTTGACAAAGGAAGACTTGAAGGCTTCTGCAAAGGAGCATAAGCGCATCCAGGAATGTCTCCTAAGATTTATTGCTGAACCCCGCTGCTCGACTCAACCAACTGGCTGCATAGGAAATGAGCCGCATGGACGAGTTAATTATAGAATTAAGGGTATTAAGCTCTGCTGTCACCTTCTCAGAGACACCTCCATCTGTACTACCCTGCACAGTACCTCAGAGCTCTTTTAGGAGATCTCTTTGAAGATGGGTAAAATGAGTCAAGTAGTTAAGCAATCGCATAGCAAAGGTCGCAGAACTAAAGATGCATTTCCCGTACCTGTCCACTGTCCTGGAATCCCTATTAGGAGGATGAACAGTAGAAGAGGTTTCTGACATGTCTTTCTTGGTGGCCGCCGCCACCACCATGGCATCAACTGGAAATCCCTTAGTGAGGAACATCTTATCTTCGGGGGGAGGTAATAAACTTGTTGGGCCTCTGAGGGACCGGTTCCATTGTATCAGGAGACTCCTACGCCCTTCGAGCAACCAATTCCATTAGCTTGAAGGGAGGAGTCATCCAGGAGGTGGAAGGTTGAGACCAAAAGGCCTTCAAGAGCACCGACTCATCCTCAGTAGGTCTAACGAACTGCCAGTCACCCCTCTGCTTAAGGACTTCCAGGATATCAGCAAAAGAGATATCCTCCAAGGGGGACCGTGGGGGACCCTTCTGACTCCACTAAGTCGGTGCCTGATGTCAAAGACTCCTGTTGGGAGTCTAAATGCCTCCTCTTACAAAGTTTCTTCCTCGAAACCTCATCGGTGGGAGCTTGTGGTGAGGTCTCAGTACAACAAGGGTCACCCGAGGCTCTGGGTCTCGACATTTCACAGAGACTTGCGATGTAGAGGCAGAAAGCGGCACTTTAGGGGAGGAGGAGGAGGGTCCTGATGATGTGTGTGTCTTAAAAGACATAGCCCCTCCTCATAGCATCGAAGGCTCCACTGCTCCGACCCGAGAAAGCAGCCGGTTCCGAAGAAGACGGCAACCTCCCCGGTGCCGAGACAGTGGGCTCTGAGCCAGAGGATGGAGCAGAGCTCATCCGCACCGATGCTCCATGAGGAGGGGTCGGAACCGATGCATCGGTTCGACCCCCCCCCCGGACCCGACCAGAGAGTGTTGGCTCCCATACTCTTCAAACAGTACTGAAGAAGTCAGGGTTGATGGAGCTGATGGCACTGGTACAGGCCTTGGCTCCTAAAGCTCCACAATCATCAGTTCCTCCTCCCCCGGCTCTGAAGGCCTGATTTGGCTCAGAGGAGGAGTAGTCACAGCAGGTGCAATGGCCTTAGGCTCCGAAACCAGCTGGATCGAAGCCGATAATAATTTGGCCAGTGCTGGGCTCTTGGAAAGTCTTTGCACTACCCAGTCCACATTCACATCAGAGAGGGTCCTCAAAGAACGAGTCAAAGGAACCAAAAAAGCCACCGATTGAAGAATAGGAGATCTTAAGGTTTCAGAGACTGGCTCCGAAACACTGGCTCGGTGCACGGCTCCGAAGACTGCGGAGCCGGCGACCGCACCTTCACAGCAAGGCTCGGAGCAGATGACTTGGGCTCCAAGGAAGCTTTATAGGACTTCAACCCCTTCGATGACTTGGAGGTCTAGCCAGAGTTGTCCAAGGACTCCTGAAAATCTGGCTTCAATAATCCTCTATCCACCAAATTTCTTCTTCTTTCAAACAAAATCCAGCTACTTAAGGAATGGCAGATAGAGCAATCCTCCTACAGGGGAACTGGCCCCAAGCAATAGACACAATTTACATGGGCGTCAGTGAAGGACATTTTCTGCCCGCATTTTGGACACTTTTTAAAGCCTGATTTCTGCTTCTCCTTTTGGTCAGACATACTAAGAAGAAGCACCAACAGTATGCACTAATCCAAAGAAATATTACTGTATAACAACAGCACACACACGCACACCACAAACTCTAACTACTGTATAAAACTCTAACTGTAAGGTAACTCTAAATTTTTTAAAGCTATCTAACCAACCAGCTAAATATACACTTGCTAGCGAAAACTATTCTAAGAGCTATCTAAGCACACAATAATAATAGGACAGGGAACTATTCAACCAAGGCACGGCCAAAGGTCTAAGAGCAGCCGCTCTTAGGACAAAAATCTCATCAAATATATTAAAAAACTTAGACAAACAAAGGCTAACTAGCCCAATAAACAGTATAAACAAAAAGCTATCCCAAAGGCTTAGCTATAAAGGTAATAGATAGAAAAAATTTTCACAAACTGGCCCGAGCTCTCCAATGACCTCCGATCTGTTGCAGTGGCAAACTAGATCTGAGGTAGGACAGAGAGCAGCATGGGATAGGGACCTGGCCTTGAGCTACTCCGAGATCTTCAGCTAGTAAAGCGGACGACTCTGGGAATCCATGTGTAAGAATGAACGTCGAGATTGAACAACTTCACATCAAAGGTTTTGTTCTCATGGACAAGCACTGTTTTCTGGAACACTAGCCAAGAAGGGTAGATAGGCAAGGCTTCAACCTCAAGAATTCCCCTGGTAAAAGAAATAGCTACTAGGAAGAGAGTCTTCTAAGACAAGCATTTGAAATCAGTAGTTACAGCAACTACAGACAGTAGTTAGATTTTACAAAATATAAATGTCCCAAGCAGTCAAGGAGTCCTTGACTGGTGGCCAAAGAACGTGCCCTTAACAAAAGTTTTGAACCTTTAAAGAGTTCAGTGATCAAGAGCTGGCACCCAGATGAAAATGTCTACTGGTTGATGAATAAATGAGAAAAGAATCAAAATGTTGACACAATTACTTAAAACAGATGCAATTTGAGAAGAGAAAGCAAGTCTAGGGGCATGGCCTAAACAGAAAAGAGAGTCCACTTACTTGTGTATGCCTGAGCAGAAATGAGGACATGGAACACCTTTTTCAGGAGTCAATGGTCCATGACCATCGTTAGAACTGGAAAACTCATGTGGCTGAGCATAGGAAGTGAAGGTCTAGTTCAAACTTGCCTGACTGATGCAACAGTCTCCTGTGTGGCCTCAAATGGAAAGGCCTGCCCAAACAGTGAGGCCTTAGAAGGGGTAAAAATCACACATGCCGGGGTCACAGTGGAGCTATAAAAATGATTTTGGCCTATGTGCATTTTAGATATCCCCAGAAACATGGGAATTAGGAGAAACGCAGGAACAAAAAGACTTGTAGGCCACTTCCAGCAGAATTCATTTCTGGGATGCCTTCCCAAGACAAGACTAAAGGAAAAGCTGCTGCTGGTGCTACATTTGGATGCAAAGAACTTACAGCAAGGTTTCCCCAATGCCAAAACAGATGTTTGGCTTCAAAAGTCTGACAGACAACTCATGAGGCATCAGCAAGAAACACTAACGGACTGGCTTTTCTTGGTATGTGACATGTATTGAGACTGCGACTAGTTGCAAAGGACCACTCCCAAACTCCCATGGCCTTCAAGAATAAGGAGCTAGGAATGGTTTCCCCTTGCTTGTTTATATACAATAGCACAACAACTTTTTTTCAGAGTACATCTCAATAGCACCTGATGGGAGTGACTTTTAAAACATCTGCAAGGTCAAAAGGACTGTCATCATTCCCACAGCACTGACGTGCACCAATGCCTCACTGTAGCATTATCCCTTTGATAGCCTGCACTTGACAATGCTGTTCTACCTTACAGCAGAAGTGCCTGTGGTAACTATTACAGCTAGATGGGGGCTTGTAAGGGTCTGCCCAGAGATAGGCTAGATTCACGAACTCACCACAAGGTGATCTTCACACCTTTTAGGAATCTTGATTTGGTAGTCTAAAGGGTCGAATAACTGATTCTGTTGCATTCTGAGTGCCCACTATAATATCTACACCTTTGGGAATCTTGATTTGGTAATCTAAAAGGTCTACTCACTGATTTCATTGAATTCTGAGTGTCCACTATAATATCTTCATGTCAAAACAAGTTACAGAAACCATGTAAATGGAAGCAGCAAGAGTTTTCCATTACCCCCTGACAGATATAAATGCCATAACAGACTGAGCTGGCAGAATCTGATATATAACTTAACAGAATGAATTATGTGCTGTGAAAGAAGCGCTCCATCCTGTAATGAAGGAATGTGATAGACTGAGTATGCATCAATTGGGACTTCACAGTGTCCTGTGTTACCCATAAAGATTGAAAGAGAGGTAGAAGATAGCCCATGGAGGTTGTCAAACTGTCCATCATGGGAGCCAGAAGACCCAGCTATTCGGGTACAGAAATACCTTGGTGCCCCACAGCCTTAGATGTGCTGCCACAGCTGCCATGTATCTGGCAGACACCAAGGAGGCTAAGGCAAGATCAAAAGAAACAGTAAAACTGAAGATGACATACTCCTATGTGGAAGCAAGCACAAGAATCACCAGGACTCCTGCAATCCTGATACGTAAATATCAGTCTTGGAGGTCAAAACAGTACACCCGATCCGTTTCTTGCAGACAAGGATGGACAATCACACTGTGATTATGTGAAAGACCGACTTTGGAATGGATTTAGGCCATTCAAGTCATAGAGAGGCTCGAGGTCAACTATTCTCCTGGTCATCAAAAAATACTGAATAAAAACTTAGTGCATGTTGTTCTAGTGGGACTTTTTGGACTGCTGTTGTAGCATTTGTTATTCTGGTGGGAGTTCTTGGACTACTCTCTTTATTTTTTCTTCCAGTAACAGGCTCAAGGACAAGTGTTGAGGCAGGCGACCCTGAGTGCCTCTAGAATATCATCATCATGCAAGACCTCAGAAGGCAGACTTTGTCCCCCCACCCCCAGATGAAGGACTGCATTATCCCTGACCACTCCGATGATTTTGACCACCTTTAGGTTGTCATTCCAAAACTGCCACAACCTCTAAAGACTCTTCTGGATCTCTTGTAATAAGGTTGCTGCTGAACACACCTGAAACTAACAGATTTCACTGTGTTATAAAATAGGGGTACTGCAGCAGTTGAAATTTAACTCCAAAACAGTAACTGTCCCATCTTCCTTTTCTAGTTTCTGCAGTTTGGCTTTTACCACCTGCACAAAAGGCAGAGTTTTATCACACAAAGTATTTGTAAAACTGACCTTTGCTTCATCAGCAAAACAGATAGGTGAAATTGAGTACAACTTCTGATGACTATGCCAGCACCTCTCATACTCACTAAACAATCGTTTTTACTATGAGCCAGGCATGTGTTTCGGTTAATAAAAGATGACTGGTCGGCATCTGGGACAACAGTTTCTTCTTGAGTTTCCCATCTGGCAACCCTTCCAGAGTCTTTAATGCTTCATGTGTCACCTCTCTCAGAAACCTTAACACATACGCCATGTAGGCTGCTACCTCAGAGAAAAAGTGAAGAATGAGTAAACTCACTACCCCAGCAAGGATCACAGCATGTTACTTAAGTGAATGAACATCTGGGCTCTTTCAAGTAGGAGCCTTTTTCAAGGTGGGTACAGCAACAATGGATTCTACATGCCGAACAACTCTGAAAAATTTAGTTTTCAGGAGGCTGGAGAAACCTTCTCAGCATCTTTGGTACAGGAGCCATCACTATGGGGTTCTTCCTTGCCAAGGGTACCACCAACTGAGGCAATTTATCAGCTGGTTTTACTATCCAAGATAAGGACCTAGTCAACTGGAAGCCTGCTTCCAGTACAACTATGGATCAAAAAGGGAGCTCTAGGTTCCATCCCACTTTAGCCCATATAATTCCAAGAATTATCCCATGTTTGAAGGTCATCTGGCTTGGATGGGGATCAAGCTTCTTAATCCTCCATTTACATCTGGTGTTGGTGAATAAAGGTGCAAGTAAAAGTGTTTCCTCATATATCTGGCCTACACAGATGCTCTTAGAAGAGATGACTCTAAAGTATAAGAAAGGGCAGTTGTACAAGTAAACTTACCGTAACAGTACACATTCGAATGATCACTGCTGCAGGAGCTTTAGCTATATGGGTTATATCCTGCCAAGGATACAACAGTTAGCAAGCTTCCAAAGTTTCAGGGCACTCACCACATGTCCAAACTGTCAGGCAACTTGAGCAGTGTTGACTAAAAGACCAGTCTGGGAACCGAGCCCTTCAGACCTTTGCTGCCAACAGAAAGAGGGAGGCTGAGCCCATGAAAGGGCAGTGCTGGGAACAACAAATAAATGTCCACACTAATGAATAAAAAATACACCAAAAAATAAGGGGGGGGGGTGGAGGTATGGAGTGGCTACTGCAGCAGTGATCATTTGATCATCAACTGTTGTGGTAATTTCAACTTACACAACTGTACTAGGTTCATCATATTTATCACTGCTGCAGTAGCCTTAGCTATATGGGTGAACTAACACAGCTAACTACATCTGAGAAGAGTCCAACAGCCTTTGGAGATTGATCCTAGCAAAGCATGATCTAGAGCTAGAGAAGAAATCAAGCTTATAGTACTTTGTAAAAGTAACTATACAGAGAAACAAGCAGCAGCTTCTAGAATCCAACCCTTTCCGAAAAGCTATGGATGAAGCCAAGGCTCTGGTAGAGTTGGCCTTGACCCTGCCCGAACAGTTTTACTACAGTGAGTATAACAAAACATAAATAACCTTAGACAACCATATGGAAATGTCTGCTTTGATGCAAGAAATAGACAAATTACCTGAAGATCTGAAATATTTATTTCTGTCAAGATAGTACACCAGAGTGATCCTGTGGACAGCAAAATATGGAGTATCCTCATTTTTAGGTTCAGAAAAGAAAATTGACAGATGGATAATTTGGTTTAAAATAAACTCTGATACCACTTTAGGCATAAGAGGAGGATTACTTCTCAAAGAAACCCTGTCCTTGAAGAAAATGAGATAGGGTTGGTTCAGTATAAAAATGTGCAACTCGTACACACTTCATGCAGAAGTAACAGCGATCAGTAAAACTGTTTTCCATGTTAAGAACTTCAAGTCAGCCAGGTTAGCTGGCTTAAATGGAGCAAGTATTAGTTTCTCTAACACAAATTTAAGTTCCCAAGATGGAACCACCAGTTTTACTTAGAGGTCTCTTGTGCAAAATCCCTTTCAAAAACATTATGACGTGAGACTGCATTGAAAGAGGAGGATCCAGGGGTCAGACGTGTCGAAATGGCTGAAAAATGAACCTTGATAAAAAAATAAGAAAGGTCATAGGATAGTAACTCACACAAATACTGTAAAACCAGAGAACAACAGGTGTTAGAAGCAGCATATTGAAGGGACATATTGTCGGAAATGGCTTGGCTAAAACTGGTGGAATATACAGGAGCGTATCATCCCAAAACATTCATATTTCACAAAACAGGTCAGAAACGAATTTCAGGTATTAAAACTTGCTCAGCACCATTTCTTTTCTTATAATGTGAACCGGGGCATAAAGAACACTCTAAATGATATTCACATAAACTGATATGTACAATATTGATAAAAGTATTTGAATTACTATGGAAAATGTTTGAAATAAAGTTCGAATTGCATAAAACTAATAAAATAAGGGGAAACGACCGCATTTTCACAAAGCATATATATTTTCGTATTAAGCAAAGACATCAGAGTTACCAGACGTGTATAAAGTGTTAGCATGTTTGTGCAGTGTTAAAGTTTTTTGAAAAGTACAGCCATTACAAGCATATTTCGCAGAGTACAGGCATTACAGAGCATATTTCACAAAGTCAAGTATTTCAAAGAGTTTATTGTGCATCTGAAGGCTGTTACAAGCTCACAGCACAGTTTGTTCATACATAATTACAAGGGCCATATTTTCAGTGTATTTGTGTATACTTTGGGGCATGGCAGATATATTTCGAAAACCCAGTGCACTTGTGTTTAACAGTAATACTGCTGAGAACTGGAGAGTGTATGAGCAAGAGTACAACATTCATACAGGCTCCATTTCCTGGTAAAGATAACCATGCAAATGCATTTATTCTACTTAATTTAGCTGGGTCAGAAGCTACTGAAAGGGAATGCTCATTTGTGTATGCACCTGCCATCTCTATACAGGACAGGTGGAAAACCATCATATTGTTGTACTGGCAGAGTCAAGGGAGGACCCAGAGTGCTTAAAACATAAATTTATAGAAATGTGTAACCAACAGACAAATGTTACAATAAAAAGGCACTTATTTTACACAAGGGATTAAAAGCATGGTGAAACTTTTGCAGCATATATAACTGACCTGAGAAATTAAGCTAAAATGTGCAGATTTGGTAACTTAAGGGATGCGCTGATAAAAGACAGACGTGTGTGGGATAAAAGATGATGCTGTGAGAAAGATTTTGCTTCATGACAGTGATTTAACTTTGAATAAGGCCATTGAGATTTGTCAGATATATGAGCTAACAGAA
Organism: Protopterus annectens; assembly: GCF_019279795.1. Classification (NCBI taxonomy): domain Eukaryota; kingdom Metazoa; phylum Chordata; order Ceratodontiformes; family Protopteridae; genus Protopterus; species Protopterus annectens. Next base: position 1,443,301,387 of record NC_056729.1, on the reverse strand, counting down.
AAGCACACAAATATGCTTACAAATGAGAACAGCTCTAGAAGGCATAAAGCTCATGTTGATAGCATCCAGCATGTTATTAAAAGAAATGTGCCCAAGCAAATGGCAGCAGCTGTAACCCCTGCAGCACTCACTGGTAAACCCCAGACCTTTCTAGGAAATTCCAAAAGTCACACAGTCTCAGTGAAGCACAAGAGTCAGCAAACTCAAAGCATGGGCCCCCACCCAATTTCATTGCCAACTGTCGTAATTGTGTTGAATAATCTTGAAAAAGGGAGAAATGTTTAGCTTTTGTTCAGCAATGCCACAAATGTAATAAATTAAATAATTTCAAAAGATTTTGTAAATCAAAAGGCCCACTCTCTTCTATTAAAGGGGAACATTTTAAGAAACGAGTTAATCAGTTAGTGGCAATTCTACTCTTTATGTTGATGGTGTCAGTGCTTCATGAAATGGTTAATGCAGTATATTTAAGGGCAAAGAATGAAGTATTTTGTATTGTTCGGATAAATGGCAAACCCACAGAGCTCAAAGTTAATGCAGGTTCCAAGTGCAATGTTATGTATGCAGAAACATTTTCTAGAGTGTGTAAAGATGAAAGGCTCGATTTGGCAAGCTGTGTAAAGCTTGCTGCTTATGGAGGTGAAGAAATCCAATCCAACGGGCTCAGTAGTCCTTTCATGTTACTCTGCTGAAAGAAGCTTTGACTTATTTTATGTGGTCAAGAGGCACCTCCAGTCATTATTAGGGCTGAGAGACAGTTTGAAAATGGGACTGCTTTCATTTAACAAGGAAGTCCACCAAGTTAGCTTAAAAGACCACTACTCTAATTTTGCCCAACACATTTTTTCTACATATGCTGATCTGTTCCAAGACAAACTAGGCAAATGTCCAGTTGTGTACTACATGAAGTTAGACCCAGACGTCAGTCCAGTTATCAGGTCAGCACAAAGTTCCAATAGCTAATATAAAATGGTGAGAGAAGGTGTGTTATGTCCAGTAGAAACTCCAACTGAATGGGTATCTTCAATGGTAGCTCATAAGAAAAGCTCAGATGACATCAGAATATGCATTGATCCACGAGATTTGAACAAAGCAATAAAAGACCTCGTCATCCAATGCGCACAGTTGAAGTCGCAGCCTTGATGCCAAATGCCACAATTTTTTCTGTCTTAGAAGCAAAGAGTTTTAGCAAATTCAGGTTGACAAAAAATCATCATTGCTTACTACTTTCAGTACTCTGTTTGACAGGTACAGATTTTTGAGAATACCATTTGAGATAAATTCTGCAAGTGAAGTCTTTCAACATGCAATGGTGCAAATTTTTTCTGGGTATCCTTCTGCTATCATTGCAGACAACATACTGGTAGGAGGTCGTGATGAAGCAGAACATGACAGAAACCTCAGAAAAGTTCTAGACAGGGCAAGCCAAATCAACCTTAAGCTCAATCCACACAAATGCAAATTCAAGCTACAAGAAATTACTTATGTTGGTCATTTATTTACAAATACAGATTTATAACCACACCCTTCAAAATAGCCAGCTGTTCTTGAGATGCCAGCTCCAGACAATGTTCAAGCCTTGCAATGTTTTCTTGGCATGGTCAACTACCTAGGCAAGTTCATAACAGACTTGAGCCAACTTTCAGCACCACTCAGAGAGCTGTCATGCAAAGATGTATCCTGGTCTTGGTTAGAGCAACACCAAAGAGCATTTGATGTCCTGAAACAGAACTGCAAGTCCACCAATGCTCAGATACTATGATGTTCACAAACCAATTACACTTTCCTGTGATGCTTCGAAATTTGGACTTGGGTACAGTCATTCTACAAGAGTTTAACTTGTTGCCTATGCATCGAGAATGCTTAGCCAAACTGAAATGCAGTACTTCTACATTGAGAAAGCGCTTCTAGCAATTGTATTTGCATGCTCAAAGTTACATGATTATGTTTATGGTAGACTTATCCAGATCGAAACAGACCACCAACCTCTAGTCACTATCTTGAGAAAGCCAATGCATTCAGTTCCAGCCAGACTGCAACGTATGATGCTGAGATTGCAAAAATATAATTTCAATCTGGTCTAAAAGACAGGAAAACTTCTTTAACGCGCCGATATCTTGCCCAGGAACACCACTGAAAGTACAGTTGTGTACACTTACCAAGAATGTAGATGTTCGAGTGTATTTACTGTTGCAGTCATTACATGTGGGTAATCTGCTGGCAGGTTGCCCTCAGTCGGCCTGAATTCCAAAGTCTTGGGTCCTGCGTCAGTTGCTGTCTCCTCTTCCATGACGTCAGGTCGTCAGGGGGTATAAAACATGCAGCAGATGCCATTTTCTTTAGTTTTTCTTGCCCCCAATGTCAGGTGCCTCCAGAAAGGTAGCAAAAAAAAAAAAATATATATATATATATATATATATATATATATATATATATATATACACACACACACACACACACACACACACACACACACACACACACACACACACACACACACATGCATCAATATAAACTTTACCTTCATCTACAAGCATATACACCACATAGGTTGTAGAAGATAGTGAAGGAAAAAGATAGACTCCAAAATGACAGGGGGATGGCGGGAGGGTAACCTGGACTGCAACAGTGAATACACTCAAACATCTACATTCATGGTAAGTGTACACAACTGTACTATGTTCTTCGTGTTTCACTGTTGCAGTCATTACATTTGGGTAGAATCCCAAAGCTATGGTTGGGAGGCTGGAGCTAAACAGCATTAGGAGCAGCTATAAGGCCCTGCAGAACTGCAGTGGCAAAGCCTGCCCTGGATTTAGAGTAGAGAGGCAAATGATAATGCTTTGTAAAGGTGTGAACAGAACTCCAAGTAGCAGCCTCTAGAATGTCTTTGGTTGGTACTCCCCTTAGAAAGGCTGCTGAAGTAGCTGCAGCTCTGGTGGAATGAGACCTAATGCCCTTGGGCACAGGTTTACCATGGTGTAAGTAGCAGAAACGGATGCAGTGGCTTATCCACTTTGAAACTGTCTGCTTTGATGTAGCATTGCCTTCTGATCCTGCAGCATATGTCACTAGTAATTGCTCTGTTTTTCTTAGAGCTTTAGTCCTGCTTAAGTAAATCTTAGCTGTCTGTGTACATCCAAAGAATGCAGAATTCTCTCTCCCTTGTTCTGCGGATTTGGATAAAAGGTTGGCAGATTAATTGTTTGGTTAAGAGCCACACTGGAAACCACCTTAGGCATAAACGTAGGATTTGTCCTCAGAGATACCGTCTGGGTAAAATATGATAAAAGGCTCTACAGCCATGAGGGCCTGTAGCTCTGAAACTCTTCTTGCTGAAGTAATTGCTAGTAGCAGAGCTGTTTTACATAAGAGCTTTATATCAGCAGTAGCAGCTGGTTCAAATGTAGGCAGGGTGAGCTTTTCCAACACATAATTGAGGTCCCATGCAGGCAATGGTGATCTTCTAGGAGGCCTTAAATTTCTGGCTCCTCTAAGATACTGCTTTAGTAAAGGATGAGAAAAGATTGGTGGCTCTGTATTGTAATGAGCCGAAATGGCAGAGGCATGGATTTTAATTGATGAGAAAGATAGGCCTTTGTCAAGCATCTCAGGTTAAGTATTGCAATATCGGAGGAATATTTGGTTCTGCTGTATCAGTTCCTTGTGCTTGATTCCAAGCACAGAATCTCTTCCATTTATCAGCATAAGATTTTCTAGTACTAGGCCTTCTGGCTTCCAAAATGACATCCATCACAGCTTTACTGAGAGGAGTTGTTTGTATGACTACATGATCAGCCATGCTGCCAGGTTCAGAGTCTGTAGTTGATTGTGCAGGATTTGATTGTTTTGCTGGGACAGTAGTTGTGGTCTTTGAGGCAAGGTCCAAGCTGGGTATTGAGACAAGTTCCTTAAAACTGGGTACCAGTATTGGCGGGGCCAGTCCGGGGCAATTAGTATCATCTTTGGTTTCCCTTGTCTGACTTTTAGGAGGACCTTGGGGAGAAGAGGCAGGGAAGGAAAGGCATAAACTGATAGGTTTTTCCAACTGAAGGATAGGGCGTCCACTTTCCATGCTTGTCTGTGATAAGTCCTTGTGCAGAATTTTTTCAACTGATAATTTTGAGGAGAGGCAAACAGATCTATGTCTAGGCTCCCCCATTTCTCTGTTAACATGCTGAAGATTTGTGGATTTAGTTTCCACTATTGAGGATCCATAAGGTTTCTGCTTAAATCGTCTGCCAGAGTGTTTTGTTTTCCTGGCAGGAATTGAGCTTGAAGATGTATTTGGTAGGTCAAAGCTGTGCCCCACAGTGCCATGGCTAATCGGCAAAGGGGGTATTGTGTGTGTGCCCCCCTGTTTGTTTATATACCACATGACTGTGGTGTTGTCAGTCTTTATCAGTAGTTGTCCTGGATGAAGTAAGTCCTTGAAGGCTGTTAGGGCATTTTGAACAGCTAGCATCTCTTTCTGGTTGATATGTAGATGCATTTGTTTTGGTGACCATATGTCCTGAATGCATCTTCCTGCCATGTGGGCAGCCCCAGGCATAACCTGCTGCATCTGTTGTTATGGTTTGGCTGGCAGGGGGTAGAGTGAATGGCCGCCCCATGTTTTGGTGACATGCCTTTGCCCACCATAGAAACTCCTGTTGCAGGCAGGGAATGAGAGGAATCACTGTTTCCAGATTGTGAGAATGTTGACTCCATAAACTTTTTAGGTACCATTGAAGTTTCCTCATATGCAGTCTTGCATACAGAATCAGTAGGATGCAGGATGCCATGAAGCCCAGAGCCTGCAGAATTTGTCTTGCAGAATACTGGGTTTTTGTTGCCATCAGTTTGAAGTAAGTAGTCAGTTGCCTTTGCTTGTCTGGCGTGAGATAAGCTATCTGGGCAGTTGTATTAAAGCTTGTACCCAGGAATGTTATCTTTTGAGAGGGTACCAGTTGTGATTTCTTTTCGTTTATTGTGTACCCTAGGCATGTTAGAAGCCTTTTCACAAACACCAGGTGTCAAAGAAGAGTGTCCTTGTTCTCTGCTTGAATGAGACAGTCATCCAAGCAAGGATATATATTTGTATACCTTTTTGTCTGCAAAATGTAAATACTAGTGCCAGGCACTTTGTAAAGACCCTGGGCACAGTAAATAAGCCAAAGGGCAGTGCAGAGAATTGGTAATGCATTAAGCCAGCATTGAAACTGAGGTATCTTCTACACAATTGTCTTATTGGGACATGCAGGTATGCCTCTTAGGTCTAAAGTCACCAGCCAAGCATTCTTGCCCAGCATGGGCAGAGGCTGCTGCAAAGTCAGCATTTTGAATTTTTGAATGTCCCGGTATGTGTTCAAAATCGATAAATCCAGTATTGTCCGCCAGGCCTTGTCCTTTCTGGGTACCAAGAACAGTCGAATAAAAACCTCGTCCTTTTTCCTGTTCTGGTACTGTCTGAATGGCCCCCATATCCATGAGGGACGTAAAGTACAGTTTTGTACCTACCATAAATGTAGACGTTAGAGTGCTAATATAGCTGCAGTCATAACAGATGGGTTCTCCTGCCGTCAGGCGGGTCCTCAGTCGGCCGAATTCCAAAGTCTAGGTCCGGCGTCGGTTGTCGTCGCTTCTTCCCGGACGTCAGTGCGACAGGGGTATAAAGGAACCAGCTGACGCCATTTTCTTCAGTTTTTCTTGCCCCAGATGTCAGGTGCCCCCAGAAGGAAGGCAATACATAAATTTGTGTAATAAAGCAATGCAATATAATCAAAATACAGAAGTTGCAAGCAAATACACCATAAATGAATACCCCAATCAGGTTGTATGAGGAAGTGTTAGCCAATAGGCCTGTCCCAAGAGGGGAAGGAGGGAGGGAAACCTGGATTGCAGCTGTATTAGCACTCGAACATCTACATTTATGGTAGGTACAAAACTGTACTATGTTCATCGTGAATACAGCTGCAGTCATAACAGATGGGTAGAATCCCAAAGCTAAGAAAGGGGTGGTAGGCACTAGGTGGAACTAGGAGGAGCGAGGATGCCCTGCAAGACTGCAGTGGCAAAGCCTGCTCTGGTTTTGGAGTATAATGGTAGGTGGTAGTGCTTGGAGAAGGTATGCACAGAACTCCAAGTGGCTGCTTCCAAAATATCTTTGGTAGGAACTCCTCTGAGAAAAGCTGCAGAGGTAGCTGTGGCCCTTGTGGAGTGAGATCTGATGCCTGTAGGTACAGTTTTGCCATGAAAAGAATAGCAAAAATGTATGCAGTGGGCTATCCATTTTGAGATGGTCTGTTTGGAAATTGGCTTTCCCTGAGCTCCTACAGCATAGGACACAAAGAGCTGTTCTGATTTTCTGAAAGGCTTTGTTCTGTCCAAATAATAACGGAGTTGTCTATGGATGTCCAAGGAATGTAGTAATCTCTCCCCTTTGTTTTGAGGATTAGGATAAAAGGTAGGTAAGTGTATGGCCTGATTCAAAGCTACCCTGGATACCACTTTAGGCATAAAGGACGGGTTGGTTCTTAGGGAAAGTCTGTCCTGATGGAAGATGATAAAAGGCTGCACAGCCATGAGAGCTTGTAGTTCTGAAACTCTACGAGCCGAGGTAATAGCCAGAAGGAAAGCTGTTTTCCAGGACAAATATTGAAAATCTGATGAGGCAGCTGGCTCAAAGGGAGGCAAGGTCAGTTTGTCCAGAATGAAGTTGAGATCCCAAGCAGGTATTGGTTGCTTCCTTGGGGGTCTTAGATTCTTAGCCCCTCTGAGGAACTGTCTTAAGAGAGGGTGAGAGAATAAGGGTGGATCAGTGTTGTATTCTGCAGAAATGGCTGAAGCATGGATTTTGATGGAGGAGAATGAAAGTCCACTGCTTAGCAGCTCAGCTAGATACTGTAGTATTTGAGGTAAATTCAGTTTTCTGGGGTCCTGGCCCTTTTTCCTCATTCCAGACACAAAACCATTTCCATTTTGCAGAGTAAGCTTTTCTAGTTGACGGCCTTCTGGCCTCCAAAATGACATCCTGCACCTCCTTGGAGAGTAGGGTCTGTTGTGATGCTAAGGAATCTTCCATGTGGCTAGATTGAGTGTTTTTAGCTGGCTATGAAGAGTTTTGAAGCTGTGCCGAGTCAGGAGAAGAGGCATTAGAGGCAGGGTCCATGGTGGGGAATGAGTCAGGCTCCTCAGGAGTGGGTACCAGTGTTGCCTTAGCCAGTCTGGAGCAATGAGAATCATCTTTGGTCTGTCTGCTCTGGTTTTCAGTAGAACTTTGGGCAGCAGAGGAAGAGGTGGGAAGGCATAAAATGTCATTGATGTCCAACTGAAAGAGAGAGCGTCCACTCTCCAGGCCTTTGGATGAAAAATCCTTGAGCAGAATTTTGTCAATTGGTGATTTTTGTGGGAGGCAAAGAGATCTATGTCTGGCCTTCCCCATGCTTGGGTTATTTCTGTAAAAACTTTTGGATGCAACTTCCATTCGTGTGGATCTGTCATATTTCTGCTTAGGTTGTCTGCCAACGTGTTTTCCTTGCCTGGCAGGTACTGTGCTTGTAGTTCGATTTGTAAGTCCATGGCCCTGTTCCAAAGTGACATGGCCAGTCTGCATAGGGGGTATGAATACGTTCCTCCCTGCTTGTTTATGTACCACATAACTGTGGTGTTGTCCGTTCTTATCAATAGTTGACCTGGTTGCAGAAGGTCTTTGAAAGCTATGATAGCATTTATTACTGCTAGCATTTCCTTTTGATTGATGTGAAGGTGCTTTTCTTTTTGGGACCATTTGCCCTGAATGCACCGATCTGTCATGTGCGCCCCCCCAGGCGTAGTCCGAGGCGTCTGTTGTGATGACTTGTTTTGCTTGAGGCTTGTTGAATGGAAGACCTGTGTTTGTTTGGCATGCTTGAGCCCACCACAGAAATTCCTTTTGTAGACATGGAATTAGTGGTATTATTGTTTCCAAACTGTGGCTGTGTTGAGACCATAGGTTTTTCAGGTACCATTGAAGTTTCCTCATATGCAGCTTTGCACATGGGATTAGTAAGATGCAAGATGCCATGAATCCCAGAGCCTGCAGGATTTTCCTTGCAGTCAGCCTGGTGCAATTTGCTAGTGCTCTGAAGTACTGAGTTAGTTGCCCCTGCTTCTCTGGCGTGAGGTAGGCCATCTGGGTGTTTCTGTCCAAGTTGGCACCCAGGAAAATAATCTTCCGAGAGGGTATCAGCCTTGATTTCTTTTTGTTGACTGTGTATCCCAGAGAGTTCAACAACATTATTACATAAGCCAGATGTTTCAGGAGAATGTGCTTGCTGTCCGCTTGGATCAGGCAGTCGTCCAAATAGGGGTATATTTGTATCCCTTGAAGTCTGCAGTAGGCAATTACTGATGCCAGGCATTTTGTGAATACTCTGGGCGCAGTAGATAAGCCAAAGGGCAATGCAGAGAATTGATAATGGGTTGAACCTGCAAGAAATCTGAGGTATCTTCTGCAATTTTGTCTGATTGGGACATGCAGGTATGCCTCCTTGAGGTCCAATGTTACCAGCCAAGACTCCTTGCCCAGCATGGGAAGAAGCTGCTGTAGAGTGAGCATCTTGAATTTTGGTACGAGTAGAAATGTGTTTAGGATGGATAGGTCCAAAATAGGTCTCCAATCTTTTCCCTTCCTTGGTACCAGGAATAGCCTGGAATAAAAACCTTGACCTTGTTCGTGCGTAGGTACCTCTTGAATCGCTTTCATGTCTATGAGATCTGTAATTTGCTTTTGTGCCTCTGCCCTTTGATTGTGTGGCAGGTTCGGCATGCCTCTCATTTTTGGAAGGGTGTGAAAATGGAATCTGTAGCCTTTGTTTATAATGTCCAGGATCCATTTGTCTTTTGTGACAATATGCCAATTTTTTTGAAAATAATGCCAGTTTTCCTCCTAAGGGGGCTGCCATTTGAGTCTTGCTTGGCATGCAAAGGGGAAAGTCATTGGGTTTGCTTTCTGAATGATTGCGGGTTATCCTCACCACCTCTTTGTGTAGGAGCTTGCCATTGTCTGCCTCTAAACGATCCTTGGGATTGTCCTCTGCCCCTCGGGTGCCTGTATCTACCTCTTTGAGGTCTGTCTGTGGCTGGAAAGGACCAATTTTTGGAAGGCCAATTTCTACTGAAACGTGGGGGTTATACCTGTAGAAAATCCTTCACAGTTTGCATTAATTTAGCTTTTTCCTCCATTTTCCTTAATACCTCCTCAGCATTAGCACCAAATAATACATCCTTTTGTAGAGGGGCATCTAGTAATTTAGCTTTGACATGATCAGGCAAGGTTTGTTCCTTGAGCCAGGCATGTCTACGTATGACTGATCCTGTAACAGCAGCTCTACATGAGGCCTCTAGAGCATCAAAACCACATTGCAAGGTATGCTTACCCACTTGTTCTGCACTATGCATTAAATCCTGCAACTCCTTCAAGTCTGGTTGTTCAGGTTGTGACATTTTACTTTTCAATTGTGATAACAAAAACTGTTTGTATTTTAGCATATGGAACTGACAGTTTAAGGCCCTCATGGTTAAGGTAGCTGAGGTATATACCTTTTTTCCCCACCTTTCTAAGGATCTGGAATCTCTCTCTGAAGGTAATGGATTTTTAGCAGTGGAGGCCTTAATTCCCTTGGGGCCCTGTGCGATGGTTTCTGGGTCAGCAGCATGGCTTTTGTATAGAAATTGGTGTGAGTCAGGAACCCTGTAGTACCTGTCAGGCTTGACTGGGGCTGGAGGCCGAGAATCCGGGTTAAGGCAGGCCTCCGAGTAAACATCATCTAGGATGTCCAAGACAGGAGGTATAGCCAGAGGCCTGTGCTGAGGTAAGCAAGAGAAATTCCCTAAGCCTTTTCTTGGAATCTGAATAATCTTGGCCTTCCCAGTGGAAGTGTTCCCTTAAGGTATGCAAAGTTTCCCCGAAAGAGTAATCTTCTGGGGGGGGATACAGAAGGAATGGACTCCTCTGCATCAGAGTCTTCAAAAGGGGAGTAAGAATGTTCTTGATCATCAGAGTGCTCTGAAATAATGGAGCCCTGATCAGAGGAGGGGGATTCTTCCTCCACTCTGGGCCTTTTGTCCGGTGGGGGTTGAGAACCCCTGATAAGAGTAATTAAATCCTCAGCCATTTTAAGCATCTGTTTTTTAGGCATGGGGCCTGGAGATGGGCCCTGTGTAGCTTGTCTCAGAGTGCATGGCTGTTTTAGACTTAGTGAAAGCCTTGATGGAAAAAGAAGAGGAAGGTCTGTAGACACCTTGAGTGGAGGTAGACCTGTCCACATTGTGAGGGTCAATGCCAAGAGTGGCTTCGGTATCAGTAGTCGGGGCATGGGCCGAGGAGCCTGCGACCTCGGGCACAGGAGACACCGCCAATGAAGTGTCGTCGGTAGTCAGGGGCTGCGTAGGCACCTCGCTGAGAACCGGACCACGTGTAGTCGGTTTTGGCGTGGTGTCGGTAGAGGCCGCGGACCTCGTGTGTCGGTCCTTATCTTTGCGTTTTTTTAGACAAAACTGGAGTCGGAGTATCCGACGACATAATATAGTTAAATGTTTTCCCAAAATAATGCTGGGCGAACTCCGCCCGACGCTTAATAGTGCGTTTACTGAATGTAGCACAAAAGCGACAGACCGAGACATCGTGGTCTGGGCCTAAACAAGGTATAGAAAGGGAATGGAAATCCTTATGCGGTATTTGCTTCCCACATGAAATACAATTGTTAACTTTGTCTGACATCGGTCTGAGGCAAGAAAAAAGTTTCCCCAACGGGGTACTTAGCTTTTAAGAAGACTTCGGTTTCAAAATTTTTCGTAATTTCAGGAGCTAGCCGACCGGCACTTGCGAACTGCTTCTGCTTCGGGCACCGCGCGGCAAGAAAGACTGGGGAAAATGGCGTCAGCTGGTTCCTTTATACCCCTGTCGCACTGACATCAGGGAAGAAGCGACGACAACCGACACCGGACCTAGACTTTGGAATTTGGCCGACTGAGGACCCGCCTGACGGCAGGAGAACCCATCTGTTATGACTGCAGCTGTATGCACGATGAACATCCTGTTTCTGTGCCTCTGCCCATTGATTTTTTGGCAGATCTGGCCAACCATCTGCCATTGGCAGAGTGCGGAAATGGAATCTGTATCCCTGTGATATGATGTTTAGTACCCACTTGTCCTGAGTTACTAACTGCCAATTTTGAGCAAAAAGTGCTAATTTTCCCCCTATGGGTGCTGCCAAAAGAGAAGTGCTTGGTATAGGCAAAGCCAAGTCATTGGGATTGCTTTCTGTAGGTTTGCGTTTTATTTCCTCCAGATTTGGAGGGGGGAAGGGTCCCATTGCTTTGGCCTGTATGAATCTTGCGCCTGGTTATCTGGACCCCTTAGGGCATCTGGATTTGCCCCTTTGAGCTCTGTCTGACACAGGAAAGGACCAATTTTTTGTAGGCCAGTGTCTACTGAATCTTGGTGGCTGCACTTGTAAAAAGTCTAACAGTTTGCATAGACCTAGCTTTGTCTTTCATTTTCTTCAAAACCTCTTCTGCCTTAATACCAAACAGAGAATCATGCTGTAAAGGTGCATCTAGCAATTTAGCTTTAACATGATCAGGCAAATTTTGTTCCTTTAACCAGGCATGCCTCCTAATCACAGATCCAATAACTGCGGCCCTGCAGGAGGCCTCCAAGGAATCAAAACCACATTGCAAAGTATGCTTTCCAACTTGTTCAGCTGCATGCAATAATTCCTGCAATTCTTTATTTTCTGCATATTCTGAAATCAACATCATTTTCTGTTTCAGCAATCCCATAACATATTGTTGGTACTTAAGCATATGAAATTGACAGTTTAAGGCCCTGATTGCCAAGGTTGCAGATGTATAAACCTTTTTTCCCCATCTGTCTAGTGCCCTTGAATCTCTGTCAGAGGGGGTAGGATTTTTTGCTGTTGAGGCCTTAACTCCCTTTCGACCCTGTGAAATAGTTTCAGGATCTGCAGCAGGGTTTCTAAATAAAAAATTATGTGAGTCAGGGACCCTGTAATATCTGTTAGGCTTACTGGGAGCCGGAGGTAAGGAGTCAGGGGTCAAGCTTGACTCCGAAAACACATCATCCACAATGTCTAAAACAGGGGGAATGGCTAAAGGCCTGTGCTGAGGGAGAAGAAGGAAATCCCAGAGCCTCTTTTTTGATTCTGAGAAGTCTTGACTCTCCCAATGAAAATGCTCCCTCGAAGTATGCAAGGTTTCTCCAAATGAATAATCCTCAGGAGGAGATGCAGATGGAATAGACTCCTCAGCATCAGAATCCATATAGGGACGCAATGATAATTCCTGATCAGAAGAAATAGAAACCTGATCTGAAGATTCATAATCAGTGTCTTGCCTAGGCCTTTTATCAGGAGGGGGATGGGTACCCCTGATCAAGGTAATGAGGTCTTCAGACATTTTGATCATCTGTGTTTTAGGCATAGAGGCCTGCGCACGTGGCTCATGCGTTGGTTTTTTAGTTTTAGAAGTTGCTTTTGTCTTTGATTTTGCAGCTTTTGTCAGTTTGATATACAAATGTTGAGGTCTGAATACACCCTCAGATGCCGGTGCCTGCTCAGTGGCTCCGGACCCATCCGAGGGAGATATATCCGTCGGTCCAATACCTTGAGGGTCTTGCGGCATGCCGGACTCCACATGGGTATCGGTAGAGGCCTGCGACTCGAAGATAGCGGGTATCAGGGGCTGCGAAAGTGACTCACTGAGTACCGGCGAACTGGCTTCGGAGAAGCTTAGTCATCGGTTTTGGATCTCGACTGCCTTTCTCTGTCCTTTTATTTGCGTTTTTTATGTACTCCGGTAGTCGGATTGCTATCCGATGACATTTCTGGGTAGTTAAATCTGTTTCCAAAATACTTTGTTGCAAAAATATACCAACGCTTAACAGTGTGTTGGCTAAATCTAGCACAAAATCGACAGCCAGGCACTTTGTGATCAGGGCCTAGGCAAGGAATACAGCATAAATGGAAATCCTTATGAGGTATTTGCTTCCCACAAGTAATACAATTATTAACCTTTTCTGACATCAGTAAAAAGCAAGAAAAAAGTTTCCCCAACGGGGTACTTAGCTTTAGTGAAGACTTCGGTTCTGAAACTCAAACACAAATATTTCAGTAGTCGGCTAACCGGCACTTGCGAAATGCTTCTGCTTCGGGCACAACGCGGCAAGAAAGACTAAAGAAAATGGCGTCGGCTGCATGTTTTATAGCCCTGACGATCTGATGTCATGGAAGAGGAGACAGCAACTGATGCAGGATTCAAAACTTTGGAATTCACGCCGACTGAGGGCAACCTGCCAGCAGATTACCCAAATGTAATGACTGCAACAGTGAAACACGAAGAACATCAACATAAGAATGAGAACTTTGATTTGGAAGTTATGGAAGTGAGAAATTTTTCTTCCACATGTTTTGATGAGTTGAAAGATCACACAGCCACAGATCCAGTTTTACAAAGTCTCAACCACTTTATCAATAATGGATGGCCATCAAAGCAATCTGGGTTTACCTCAAGAAATTACAGTTGTGTACACTTACCATAAATGCAGATGTTCGAGTGCATTTACTGTTGCAGTCATTACATTTGGTTATCCCTGCCAGGGTAGCCCGTGGCCGGCCCAAATACCAGAGGCTTAGTATTTCTGTGTCGGTTGTTTTCGCTTCAGGACTGACGTCAGGTCATCAGTAGTATAAAGTAAGGCAGCAGATGCCATTACATCAGTTTTTCTTGCCCTAACCTGTCAGGAGCCACCAAGTAGGAGCCAGGTTCTGGTGGAAGAACCCCACCAGTAGAAAGTAAATACCAATATGTCCCTTGTAAGGAAAAAGGAGAAAAGGGGATGGAGAAAAACCAGGACTGCAACAGTGAATACACTCAGACATCTACATTTATGGTAAGTGTACACAACTGTACTATGTTCTTTGTGTTTCACTGTTGCAGTCCTCACATTTGGGTTGATTCCCAAATCTGTGGAAATGGGTGGAGGCAGTCAAGGAAGTTTAGGGGCTGGCTAGGATGCCCTGCAAGACTGCAGAGGCAAACCCTGCCCTGGATTTGGGAAGAGATGCAGGTAGTAATGTTTGGTAAAAAAGTGTGAACAGATGTCCAGGTGGCAGCCTCCAGGATGTACCTGGTGGGGACCCCTCTGAGGAAAGCTGCAGACGTGGAGGCTGCTCTGGTGGAGTGAGTCCTGACCCCCTTGGGGGGAGGCTTTCCATGCTGTTTGTAGCAGAAATGGATGCAGTGTGCTATCCATTTGGAAATGGTTTGCTTAGAGATGGCTTTGCCTTCTGCCCCTGTAGCAAAGCTAAACCAGCAATTGATCAGTCTTTCTGAAGGATTTAGTCTTGTCTAGATAGAATCTGAACTGTTTGTGCACATCTAGAGACTGTGCATGATCCTTTCCCCCTTGTTCTGGGGATTAGGGAAAAAGGTGGGCAAATTAAGAAGTTATGTACTCACCATAACGTTCCATCTGAGTAGGTAGTTTCATTTGTCTGCAACCTGTGGGTCTTGGATCCGATATCGGATCCGAGCCGGCAACTTGTTTCAAGCTAATGGATCTGAGCTCCTAGCTCCTCCCTTCACCCATAATCCCCTGTTAACCCTCCATGACCTCAGATAGAGTTTGCCCCTCAATATATACCCAACAAAAAGGTATCCAACTACCAGTAGATCCGAAGAAGGCCAGGGGGAAGGAGGGGGGGATGGTTGCAGACAAATGAAACTACCTACTCAGATAGAACGTTATGGTAAGTACATAACTTCTTAATCTGAAGTAGGAAGTTCATTTGTCGGCAACCTGTGGGACAGAGTCCCCAGCTACCTGCACCTTGGGTGGCCATCATGGAAGGATATTACGGCAAGCAGAGCCAAAGGATGCTCTCCCTCTAGAAAGCACGTCTAGTTTGTAGTGGTTAATAAAGGTATGAGATGAAGCCCAAGTGGCTGCAGAACAAATATCATCCAATGGAACTCTAGACTTGAAGGCAGCAGAGGTAGAAATGGAGCGGGTGGAATGAGCACGAACTCCTTCTGGTGCGGGTCTACCCAAGGCTTGATATGCCAATAGGATACATTGAGAAATCCAGCGTGATAAAGATACTTTTGAGATAGCTTTCCCAAAGCTAAATTTGGCAAAGGAAACGAACAGCTGGTCGGATTGTCTATGGCCAGCTGTCCTATGAGTATAAAAGCGAAGCTGCCTATGAACATCTAATGAGTGTAGCTTGTACTCTCCCTTATTCTGATATTTAGGGAAGAAAACCGGTAAATTTATGGATTGATTTATGTTGGTTTCTGATGCTATTTTGGGAAGAAAAGAGGGATTGATCCTGAGGTACACTCTATCTGGGTGAAAAATCAGGTAAGGAGGCTTCACAGAGAGAGCTTGAAGCTCCGACACTCTTTTTGCTGAAGTGATGGCTACAAGGAATGCTGTTTTCCATGACAAGAATTTGAGATCTACTGAAGCAGCGGGTTCAAAGGGTGGAGCAGTCAAGGCTTGAAGAACTAGTGTAAGATCCCAGGGTGGCACGGCTTCCTTTACAGGGGGTCTAAGTAAAAAGGTGCCCTTGAGAAAGGTTTTACACAACTTGGCCGACATCAAAGGCCCTGTATCATGTCCGACATGGTAGTGTGATATGGCTGCCAATTGCACTTTGACAGTTGAACAACTAGCGCCTTCCTGAAAGAGTTCAGTTAGGAAGTCTAATATGGATGGAAGAGGAGCCGTAAAGGGGTCTAGATCATGATGCTCCACCCAGATGGAAAAGCGTTTCCATTTACTGTGATACACTTTCCTGGTGGAGGGCTTATGCGCTGCCACGAGGATGGCTTTGACTGGTGAAGAGATACCGGGAGTCCTAACTAGGAGTGGAACTGGAACAACCAAGCTGTCGGTTTCAGATTGTCCAGGTTTGGGGTCGGTAAGTTCGACGAATGGCAAATGAGACCCAGAGTGGGATCTAGAATCCAAGGGTGATTCACAAGGTGAGACCACAGGTAAGGGAACCAAATTTGCCGAGGCCAGAATGGGGCAATGAGGATCATCTTGCTCCCCAACCGTGAGGCTTTCTGTAAGAGTTGTAGCATTAGTGGTAGAGGAGGATAGGCATAGAGTAGGCCGGGTGGCCAAGCATGCACCAGAGCATCTCTTGGAGTTTCCCCTGGAGGGGGGATTAGAGCGAAGAAATTGCCGCATTTGGTGTTTGATGGAGACGCAAAAAGATTGCAGCAGGGTTGCCCCCATGTTGCGAATATCTGCTTCGCTACTAGTGGATTGAGAGACCACTCGTACGGGGTAAGAAGGGTGCGACTGAACTTGTCGCTAGGATGTTGGTCCTCCCCGGAATGTGCGTTGCAATCAGAAAGCGGTTGGAGGAGATCGCCCATTCTCACACTCTCATGGCTTCGCGGCATAGAGGGTAAGATCTGGTTCCCCCCTGTTTGTTGATGTACCAGACCACCGAAATGTTGTCCGACTGAATTGCAATCGTTCCTATGGGGAGGAGGTCCTGAAGTGCTTGCAACGCAAACAGCACCGCTCTCATCTCCAGAACGTTGATATGCAGGGAGGTCTCTGTATCGTTCCACGTGCCTTGGACTGTCCTGCCTGAATAATGCCCCCCCACCCGAGGCGGGAAGCGTCCGTGGTCACTGTGGCGAGAGGGGGAGAGGTGCAGAAGGGACGGCCCGTATGAAAGTTTGAGGCTTGGAGCCACCATAATAGCGCCCTCCTGCAAGCCTTGCTGATAGCAATGGGATGGTGGAGAGGAAGGGATAGAAAAGACCATTGCACTAGAAGAGTCCATTGCAGTATCCGCATGTTCAAACGGACGCAAGGAAGGAGCGTAATCGCTGCCGCCATGGAGCCTAGTGCCCTCAGGACCAATTCCGCTGGTGAAGTCTCTGATTGGAAGATAGCCGGCACATGGAGTTGTAAGTTCCGGATTCTCTCGGGAGTTAGGAAGGCTCGCAACTCTCTGGTGTCTATTATGGCACCTATGAGTTCTATGACCTGCGTTGGAGCCAGAAGAGATTTGCCGACGTTGATAGTAATGCCTAACTGAGGGGCAAGACGGAGAAAGAAGTCTCTGGCTGAGCAAAGTAGATGCCTTGTTGGAGCGGTCAGGAGCCAGTCGTCCAGGTACGGAAAGACCTGTATTCCCTGGAGTCTCAAGTGGGCCGCAATCACTGCTAATACCTTGGTGAACACCCTGGGGGCTGTGGTGAGGCCAAAGGGAAGGACCCTGAACTGGTAGTGACTGGCCCCCAGCCGGAAGCGAAGGAACCTCCTGGATCGTCTGTCCATTAAAATGTGGTAGTACGCATCCTTGAGGTCTATGGAGCACATCCAATCGTTCTCCCTTAAAAGGGGGAGGATAGATTGAAGAGTGACCATTCGGAATTTTTCCTTGGTTACTGACAGGTTAAAGCGGGAAAGGTCTAGGATCGGTCTCAAGTCCCCTGTCTTTTTTGGCACCAAAAAGAACCTGGAGTAGAACCCTAATCCGAGCTGGTCTTGGGGGACGGGCTGGATGGCTCTTTTTCTTAGCAGCTGCTGAATTTCTGCAGCTGCGGCCTCCCGCTGATCGGGTGGTACATCGGGGAGGTTCTTGGATTTGGGGACATGGAGTAACGGTATTTTGTATCCTCTGGATATAATGCGAAGCACCCAGCGGTCTGTCGTGATGGACTCCCATGCCGCTAGGTGTTTCGAGAAGCGCCCCCCCCCCCGACTGCCTCCAGAGTGGAGCAGCCGGGCAACCCCTCAGGGCTGCTGCGCAGGTCGCCCAGAGAAAGGTTCTCTGGACCCAAAGTTTCTCGGAGCCCCTCTGCCCCTAGGGCGGCATCCTCCCTGTCCTCCTCTGCCACGGTAGGACTGGTTGTCCGGAGCGGGTTGGGAATGTTGTGATTTTCGGAACCACATCTTCTTCTGACCCTTTTGGTTCCTCGAAAAGGACCGCTGGGGAGCAGAGAGGCGGACTCCGACGGCAGACAACATCTTCCCGTCCTTCTTGCTCTGGACAAGTGTCTCGCGAACTGTTTTGCCAAACAGGGCAGAACCATCGAAAGGGGCATTTGCAAAGGACGCTTTAAAGGGCTCCGCAAAGTCACAATGACAGAGCCAGGCCTGACGTCTCATGACTAGGCCTGCTCCGCTAGCCCTAGCGGCTCCCTCCGTGGCGTGGGACAATAGCCGCATAGAGGTGTTTGAAATTGATCTCAGAGTGGCCACCCGGGTGGAGTACAATTGCTTGTCATCCTCCGACATGGACTCGGGGGGGGGGGGGGGGGTGCAGCGTATTCTTTGATAAGCTCCCGCTGCATCCTGATGACATGTGCCATATAGTTCAGAGACCTTACCGAGAAGGTCGCTGAACTAAAAACTCGCTTCCCTAAGCGGTCCATCAAGCGGGACTCTTTGCTCGGTGGATGGACTGAGGGGCTCTCCTGAGCCAATTCCCTCTTCGTGGCTGCCGCCGTCAACATGGCATCTACGGGGGGCCCCTTACTCCAGTGTGATCGGTCTGAGGGGGGGCTAAGTATATTATCCGGGCGTTTCGGCATTGGCTCCACGGTGTCCGGATCCTTCCACACCCTGGTGGTAATGAGGTCCACCAGGGGGTCAGCCGGAGGGGACACCCAAGAGGTAGACGGGCCTGCCTCGAATGCCTCCAGAAACACGGACTCGTCAGAGGAAGACTTGGGGGCAGACCACCCTCCTCTGATCCTCAGCATCTCCATGATGTCTCCAAAGGAGACATCCTCAGGGGGCGACATTGGGGAGCCTTCCCCTTCCTCCAAGTCCGTGTCCTCGGTTAAGGACTCAGGGGAGTCCACGTGCCTCCTTTTGCACTTATGCTTACGAGGAACTTCCTCGGGGGGGGGGCTGTCCAAGGAGGCCTCGCCAGCAGCATCTTGTTCCAATGGAACCATCTGAGACATCGAAGCAAGCTGTCCCTTTGGCCGGGTGATGGAAGCCTGGCCCAGCAGAGAGGGAGTGCAGGGAGGAGCCGAGACAAGGACCGGGGGTCCGGATGCTCTCAACAGAGCCCTCTCCACAAAATCGAAGGCCGAGGGAGAGCCACTCTCTATTGGATCTGAAAGTCGGCTCCCACTCGGATCCGATGAAGGGATCGGAGCCGGCGCCGAGACCATCGGATCCAAAGGACCAGTGCGCTCCGACCTGGACGGAACTGATGGCACACTGAATCCCTCAGATCCGAAGCTCGGGCCACGGCTCCGAGAGGTCGGATCCGACAGGCTCGAGGGCAGGGTTGGATCCGAAGTACCAAGTACTGTCGGCGCCGACCCAACCCCAGGCTCCAACGCTGCTTGGCTCCGAACGCTCCGAACCTGGATAGTGGGTCGGAGAAGGAGCAATAGGATGGAAAAAGGGTGTCGAGCTCCCCCGCCGGAGGGGGGGGGAGGCAAGAGCACTCCCATCTGCAGCTGGGCCTGGATGAACCTTTGCATCATCCGGTCCAAGTCTGCATCGGACATACTAAAAGTAGATCTCGAAGAGGTCACCGAGGCAGGCCTGGAATTCCGCCTCGATGACCTCGATGGAGATCGGGTCTCCTCCTCCTTGGGCCCCGGGGAGAAGCAGGGGGATCGGAGCCGAGGAGGAGGAGACCGCTTAGCTGGCGGGGCCGAAATGGAGGTCTCGGCCCACCGCTTGTGGTGCTTCTCCCTCTGTTTCTCCCTCCTGGCCTCCCTGTCCTCCGACACTTTAGCGGGAGTTTGAGTCCCAGACGGAGGCGGGGGGGGGGGGCCACGAGTGTCAGCAACCACAGGCTGTGGTGGAGAAACGGGAGCAGCAGAGGCAGCGGAGGCCGAAGCCGAGTCCGGGGGTAAAAGTCCCGCTAAGACCAGCTTCGACCTCCGCTCTTTCAGTGCCCTGGGGTTGAACGCTGCACAGATGGTACAGCCTGAGGTAAGGTGTTCAACCCCAAGGCACTGAACGCACCGAGTGTGGCCATCAGCCGGGGAGAGCTTATGGCCACACTCGGTACATTTAGAAAAGATGGCTTTTGGGGCCTCAGCCATTTTTAAAAGAAAAGATAACTACACAAACACACAGGCCCCAAAAAACTCAACACACACGCACACACTAACGACCAGCGAAGGGAGGAGAAACCAATTAAAGTAAATATACTAAAGGGTACCTAACACTTACACACTTTTTATTTTTAAATAAAAAAGAAAATTTTGACAGAAAAAATACAGTTAGTTACTACTTAGCTGATGAGCTCAAGGGAATCCAGCTATCCACAAGCGCGGCAAACTAGAGTCTGAGGTCATGGAGGGTTAACAGGGGATTATGGGTGAAGGGAGGAGCTAGGAGCTTAGATCCATTAGCTTGAAACAAGTTGCTGGCTCGGATCCGATATCGAATCCAAGACCCACAGGTTGCTGACAAATGAACTTCCTACTTCAGATGAATGGATTGGTTAAGAGCCACACTGGACACCCATGAAGGATGGGTTAGTTCTGAGGGATACCCTGTCAGCATAGAAGATGATGAAGGGTTCCACAGCCATGAGCGCTTGCAGCTCGGAGACTTTTCTGGTTGAAGTGATGGCCAGAAGGAAAGCTGTCTTCCTGGAGAGAAATTTTAGCTCTGTAGAAGAAGCCGATTTCAAAGGGGGCAGGGTGAGCTTTTCCAACACAAAGTTAAGGTCTCAAGCTGGGGTTGGTGCTCTTCTGGGTGGCCTCAAGTTGCTAGCCCCTCTTAGGAACTGTTTGATAAAGGTGTAAAAATGGGGTTGCTCAGTGGGGAAATGAGCAGAGATAGCAGAGGCATGAATTTTTATAGAGGAGAAAGACAGGCCATTGTGTAGTAGGTCAGCTAAGTAATCCAGGATGAGAGGGAGGGTGTGCTGTACTGGCTCCCTTAGCCTGGATCCAGGTGAAGAACCTTTTCCATTTGTCAGTATAAGACTTTCTAGTGCTAGGGCATCTGGCCTCACATATAACATCTAGAACCTGTTTACTGAGGTTGGCAGGTTGATCCGGAGTTAGGGAATAAGCCAAGCTGCCAAACTGATTGTCTGCAATTGGGGATGCATGAATTCCCCTTCCCTCTGGGTCAAGAGGTTTGGAATCTGAGTAAGATGCCATGGTGGCAGTGGGGACAGGCTGCGCAGCAAGGGGTACCAGTGCTGGCGAGGCAAGTCTGGAGCTATAAGAATTGTCCTTGGTTTTTCCTCCTTTATTTTGAGCTGTACCCTGGGGATGAGAGGTAGTGGAGGAAAGGCATAGACCAACAGACTGACCCAGGGGAAGGACAGGCCATCCACTTTCCAAGGCATGCAGTGATGCTCCCTGGTGCAGAATTTGCTGAGATGATGGTTGGTGTGGGAGGCAAACAGGTCAACTTTTGGGTTGCCCCATTTCTGAGTTATTAGGGTGAAGGTTCTTCTGTTGATCTGCCACTCGTGTGGGCCCACAAGATTTCTGCTTAAATGGTCTGCCAAAGAGTTGAGAGAACCTGGTAGGAATTATGCTAACAGGTGCAGTTGCATGGCAGAGGCTGTGTGCCAAAGGGTCATGGCCAGTCTGCAGTGAGGGTAGGAGTGAGTTCCTCCCCACTTGTTGATATACCACATCACAGTGGTGTTGTCTGTTTTGACCAGGACAGCCCCTGCGGAGAGAAGGGGCTTGAAAGCTATAAAGGCATGCTGGACAGCCATCATCTCTTTTTGGCTGATGTGCAGAGGGATTTGCTGCGGGCGCCCCTGTATGCACCTGCTGTCCAGGTGTGCACCCCAAGCATAGTCTAATGCATCTGTGGTGAGGGTCTAGGCAGCAAGGGGTGATGAGAAAGGTAGTCTCTTGTTGTGGGAGCATGCTGTTGCCCACCAAAGAAAATCTTTTCTGAGGCGAGGAATTACAGGTATAAGAGTCTCCAGGTCTTGAGAGTGTTGACACCAAAGGCTTTTCAAGTACCATTGAAGTTTCCTCATATGCAGTCTGGCATATGGAACGAGTAGTATGCAAGATGCCATGAACCCCAGAGCTTGCAAGATCTTCCTTGCAGATAACTGGGGTCTGGTGGCTAGTTCAGAGAAGTAGGCTGTAAGGAAAATTTGTTTTTCTGTTGTAAGGAATGCCATCTGGGATGCTGTGTCCAGGTTTGCTCCCAGGAAGATAATCCTTTGGGTGGGCACCTGTTTGGATTTCTTTTCATTGATTGTGTACCCTAGGGAGGTTAGTAGGGTCTTTACAAAGGCTTGGTGCTTGAGCAGCTTTTCCTGGCTGTCTGCCTGAATAAGGCAGTCTTCTAAGTATGGGTAAATCTGGATATTCCTTTGTCTGCAAAAGGCAATGGCTGGAGCCAGACAGTTTGTGAAAACTCTGGGAGCAGTAGATAAACCAAAGAGAAGTGCAGAGAACTGAAAGTGTTGAGATCCTACACTGAAACGGAGACATTTCCTGCAAGATTCCCTGATAGGAATGTAGAGGTAGGCCTCTTTTAGATCTAGGGTGGCTAGCCAAGTGTCCTTGGAGAGCATGAGTAGCAGCTGCTGGAGGGTGAGCATTTTGAATTTTGGCATCACCAGGAAGATGTTTAGAATGGATAGATTGAGGATGAGGCGCCAGGTGCTCTCTTTTCTGGGCACCAGAAAAAGTCTGGAGTAGTAACTTTGGCCTACCTGTTCTGCAGGAACGTGCTATACTGCCCTCATAGAAAGCAGGGAAGGATTTGCTTTTGAGCCTCTCCCCACTGGATTGGAGGTAGAGCTGGGAACCCTTTTGGGGTTGGAAGTGTGTGGAAGGAAAATTTGTATCACTGAGACACTATGTTGAGAACTCAGTGGTCATTGGTAATGGTGTCTCAGGTGCTTGCGTGAAAGGAGAGTTTTACTCCTAGGGGTAAGTGAAGGTGGGCAGAGGGAGGCGAGTCATTTTGAGTTCTTACCATAAGTGGGTGGCTTAGAACTCCCTGGTTTTGAAGTGGAGGTAGTCCACTGCTTAGATTCTCTGCATTCCCTGTTGCTGCTGTCTGGGGGGGGGGGGGGTCTGGTTCCCTGGGGCCTGGACTGGACTGGCTTAGTGGGAGCAGGAAAGGACCAGTGCTTGGTGGGACAATGCCTGCTGGACCTGTAAGAAATCCTTAACTGTCTGCAAAGATTTTGATTTTTCTTCCAGCGTTTTTAAGACCTCTTCTGCCTTAGTATCAAATAAGTTGTCTTTGTGCAAGGGGGCATCCAACAATTTAGATTTGACATGGTCTGGCAGAGGCTGTTCCTTAAGCCATGCATGCCTTCTAATGACAGATCCAGTGACTGCTGCCCTGCAAGAAGCTTCTAGGGTGTCAAAACCACATTGCAAGGTATGTTTAGTTACTTGACTTGCAGAATGCATTAACTCTTTAGATTCTGCACAAGCAGGAAAGGAAGACATTTTTTAGTTTGAGGAGTTCAAGGGTATGTTGCTGAAATTTTAGCATATGGAACTGCCAATTTAGTGCCCTGACAGCAACAGTAGCCGAGGTGTATACTTTTTTACCCCATCTGTCTAGTGCTTGGGAATCCCTAGCTGAGGGGGTGGGACTCTTAGCAGAGGTTGCTTTAATTCCTTTAGGCCATTGAGAAATTACCTCAAGGTTAGCAGTAGGATTTTTAACAAAGGAATTGGTGCGAGTCAGGGACTCTATAGTACCTGTCTGGTTTTCTGGGTGCAGGAGGGAGGGTGTCAGGAGTCAAGCTGGATTCCAGGAAAATATCCTCCACAACATCCAGGACTGGGGGGGGATAGCCAAGGGTCTGTGCTATGGAAGATCAAAGAATTCCCTGAGTCTCTTTTTAGACTGAGGGTGGTCTTGACTCTCCCACTGAAAAGCTCCCTTAAGGTATGAAGGGTTTCCCCAAAGGAAACATCCTCTGGGGGAGAGGCTGAAGGGATGGAATCCTCTGCATCAGAAACCTCATAAGTACAGAGGGGTTGCATGTCTTCGTATTCAGATGCATCAGAGTCATTCGACTCTTGTTCAAACAAAATTACAGGGGACAGATATCTTTTCCTTTTGGAGACGGTAGCTTGGTTCCCCTGATCAGCATGATAAGGTCTTCTGCCATTTTAAGCATTTGAGACTGAGGCAAGGAAGCAGGTGCCTGAGATTGGGTCGTCGGTTTCTTGGGTGTGGTTCGTACCCTGGGCCTAAGCAACTTAGTCGTTTTCAAAGAATGCTAGTCGCAAAAGAAGATGTCGGTTTGTGTCAAGAATCGGTAGTGCAAAGGACTTCCTCAGAAGCCGGTGCCTGCTCAGTGGCTCCAGACCCATTCAAGGTAGAGATGACCGCAAGAGTTTTGCAGCATACCGGACTCCGAAAGGGTCTTGGTAGTGGCCTGCAAATCCACAGAAGTGGGCAACAGAGCCGTGAAAGCGCCTGAGGACAGGAGAACTGACAACTAGCTTAAAGGAAGCGTCATCGGTAGGTTTGGACCTGTGCAGTCTGTCTTTATCTTTAGGTTTTTTCGGAAGATATGCTGTCGGATGGCTTACCGAAGCCTTATCGGAATTCGAGGCCTGTAAGCGAAAATAACTAGCTACAAATAGGGCCAAATGATGGATAGTGCTGGCGTTGAACAAAGCACAGAAGCGACAATGGGGGAACGTCGTGTTCTGGGCCTAAACAAGTGATGCAGTAAGAATTAAAGTCTCGGTGTGGTACTTACTTTCCACAGGCGAGACAATTATTAACTTTTTCTGACATCGGTTAGTGCAAGAAAAAAGGATCCCCAATGGGGTACCGAGCTTTAGAAGACTTCAGCTTCAAAATCGGTAGACGAAACTCAGGTAGCGGCCGACCGGCACTTGTGCGAACTGCTTCTGCTTTGGGCTCCACGGCAAGAAAGACTGATATAATGGCGTCGGCTGCCTTACTTTATACTACTGACGACCCAATGTCAGTCCTGACGTGACAGCAACCGACGCAGAAATACTAAGCCTCTGGTATTTGAGCCAACCAAGGGCTACCCTAGCAGGGATAACCCAAATGTGATGACTGCAACAGTGAAACACGAAGAACATGTGCCACCTTATTTTCCATACAGAAATGAGATTTTGGCTGACAAAGATATCATCATGAAAGGTAAAATATTAATTGTTCCAAAGTCCTTGCAACCAGAGTACATTACTATCTTGCATCATGGTCAACCTGGAACCAAATCTACCAAAAGAGTGAGAGGACTAGTATTTTGGCCTTCTCTGTCACAAGACAGACAGCACTTTTATCTTGTTCAATATGTAATAGTACAAAGCCACATCAACAGAAGGAACTACTTCAGCTTAACCAGATTCCATTTGAGTGGAATGGTCAACATTATTTGGTGTTAGTAGACTCTTACTCCAATTGATTTGAGATTGACCTACTTCCCAACCTAGCATCTAGCAGTGTCATTACAAAGATGAAGCATCATTTGCTGTACATGGGAGTCCACAGACACTTATTTCTGACAGTGGCACGCAGTTTACAAGCCAACAGTTCAGAAGATTTGCTGAAGAATGGGACATTACTCATGTCACAAGTAGTTCAGAGTACCAGTAGTCAAATGGTTTGGCAGAACTCTCACAGTTTTAAATGCAAAACAATTACTTGAGAAGTCTAAACAAGACAATAGTGATGTTTTCCTAAGTCTCGTGAATCTCAGAAATGTTTCTCTTGATAAGCATCTTGGTTCACCTGCTCAGACTTCTGTCGAGACAAACCAGAACCACATTACCAATCTGTAGTCAATTGTCGGTTCCACATGAACAACAGATCTGTTGAATCTGTTGAAAAAGTGCTGATCCCAGAAGTCCTATTACGACAAGACCAGTAAACAGCTCAATCCATTAAGAGAAAGAGAAGTGGAAAAGATGCAAATGTCCAAAGGTTATGATCACATTGGTGTCGTGAAGAATTCTGGTCCAGAGCCGAGTGTGTACATTGTGGAATCAGAAGGAGCAATCTTTAGGCAGAATCGGAAGCAATTGAGACTGGTGTCTGAGCCTATAACACAGCACATAGCGTGCGAGAAAGACCAGCTCAGAGTGAGTTGTCTAGTGTTCCAATTCCTGAGGAAGTTCCAGAGGACATTACTGGTCCCGTGATGAATCCAGAAGTTCCTGATATGAGATGTGCACCACAGATTGTCCCTATTGCTAAATTTGGTCCCAACTGTTACAAGATATGGCTGAATCTCTAAACCCTGTAACAGATATGAAGCATCTTGCACATGAACATTGTGTTTAGTTTCTAATGTACAAAGTAATGCACACCTAGCTCAGACATCGCTTTGTACAAAGGGCAATATTTTTAAGAGGGAAGATGTAGATCAATATATGTGTATACACCTTTAAGAAGCTATCCAAGGGTTTGCACAAGTGTATAAATTCTGAGCACATGCGAGCCTGAATGACATTTTGTAGTTAGCTATTGAGATGTATGGATGTAAGCTCTGTCTGTTAACTAGTTTGTTTGTATTTAATGATGCTGTTATCCATCCCGATGTGTTTGTATATATTAAAAGCATATGAATGAAACCCCAAGCCTTCTTGTTATATGTGTTAGAAACGAATGAGTAACACAACCGATATCAGAAAACACTGGTATCGGAATTAACCAAGTGTTTAGCAGCAGTGTTATCATCTAAAGCTATAGCTACTGGATTAGGTTTGGGAATAGTATATAAAAACTTAAAAGACTGAGAAACTTTATACATATTATCGGTCTTTTTAGGGGCAGCTGGATGACCATCAAGACAATTACAGGTAGTAACACACAGACACACGCAGACTACAGCAGACTACAGCAGACTACAGCAGACTACAGCAGACTACAGCAGACTACAGCAGACTACAGCAGACTACAGCAGACTACAGCAGACTACAGCAGACTACAGCAGACTACAGCAGACAGAACAGGAGGAGTGGATGTAGGTTTTATAAATTTCTTCTGTTAACTCAGTATTTTCTGAAGAACTGAGAGACTTCAGTGGTCTTTGAATGAAAAAACTGATGCACTTCAGCAACAGTCTCAGAAGAAGAGAATCAGAAAACCCAGCTCTCCCCTCAGTCTGAAACAGAAATCTGAGAATAAAATCCTGCATCTGTCCATTCATCTTCCTGTTCAGATTTGGAATCTTAAATCTCTTCAGGAAAAGAGGTATCCCCCCTCTTGAATGACCTGATTTATGTTCGAGTCAGAGACCAACTTTGGTAAAACAGATAGGTTTGTGTGTAATGAAACCCTATCCTTATGGGAGGTCAAGTATGGAGATCTAGCAGAGAGGACTTTGAGCTTAGATACTTGTCTAGCAGAAGTGATAGCAACCAGAAAAAGAAGTTATGTACTCACTATAACATTCCATGTGAGTTGTTCATCTCGCCTCCATTCTTACTGATGCGTTCCCGAGCCTATCCTCAACTCCGACTCGGCCAACTGCTAAAGCTAGAGGTCTTCAATTAGCTTGAGGTCAACTCCCTCAGATCTTGTTTGCTGCCAATAGGCTACATACTACTAGTAATATGCTGATATTGGAAAATGGATAAGAGACAGTAACACCATTATATAAAAAAATTCTCGGTCCTCAAGAAGCCTGGATGGGGGGGTGGAGGGTGGGACATAAGAATGAAGGCGAGATAAACTCACATGGACCGTTATAGTGAGTACATAACTTCTTTATGTGAAGTTGTTCTCTCTCTCTGTACATCCTTACTGATGGGTAGCATCCCAAGCACCATATTTCTCGAGTGGCTCACGGGAGAAGGTTCTTCAAGATAGTGGAACCAAAGGAAGCCCTGTTCCTGGAGGCCTTATCTACTTTGTAATGAGTGATAAAGGTATGAGCTCTTGACCAAGTAGCTGCTGCACAAATAGTATCTAATGGTAATTTAGCCATAAAGGCTAATGAAGTAGATACAGCTCTAGTAGAGTGGGCCTTTATTTTCTGTTGTAACGGTGTACTCACTGAACTGTAAGTGAAGAATATACAATCTGATAACCATTTTGATAAAAAGTGCCTTTTTTAGACTCAAAAGGAAACAAAGAGCTGATCTGTTTTCCTGATATGTTTGGTCCTGTCTAAACAGAATCAAAGTTATCTGTGAACATCAAGTTTGTGCAGCATATGTTCCATCTCATTAGTGTATTTAGGGAAAAATATGGGCAATTCAATAGACTGGCTGATATTTGTCTCTGAGCAAACTTTAGGTAAGAATGAAGGATTTGTCCCGAGTGAGACTGTCATTATGGAAAATCAAATAAGGGGGTTTAACGGACAAGGCCTGTAACTTGGAAACCCTCCGGGCAGAAGCAATAGCTATTAAATGTTTTTTCATGAAAGATATTTCAAGTTATAAGACGCAGCTGTTTCGAAGAGGGGCAGGATTATATGGGAAAGAACAAAATTTAGGTTCCATGGCATAAATGGAGCTTTGATAGGTGGTCTCAAATGGTCAGTACCCTTGAGAAAGGCTTTGGGGAGTCTATGTGACATAGGATTAGACCCCTGGTCACCTAGATGAAAGTTAGCAATCGCTGCCAATTGAACTCTAATGGTTGCTGCTGCTCCCCCTTCATTGAAAAGTTTAGTCAAAAACTTCAGAATGGATGAAATTGAAGCCAGGTACGGATCAATACTGTTCTGATGTGCCCATATAGAAAACCTCTTCCATTTACTAAGATATAACTTCCTGGTAGACGACTTACGAGAAGATGTTAAAATATATTGAGCCGCAGCTGACAGATTGTGAATCCTGGCTATGTTTGGAATTGGAGCACAAGCTGTCAGTTTGAGGGACTGAAGAGAAAAGTGGAGAGCCCCTGAAGAATGAGTCAGGAGATCTGGAACTGGGTCCAGAATTCAAGGTTCTTCCAATAGATGAGGCTGGAGGAAGGGGAACCAAATTTGACGAGGCTAGTAAGGGGCTATTAGAATGATGGTCCTTCCCAGAGCCTTGGCTTTCTGTAAAACTTTGGGCATCAAAGGAAAAGGAGGAAAGACGTACAGGAGACTCAGGGGCCAATTGTGTACAAGTGCATCCCTTGGGATATCCCACGGAGGGGGGATTAGGACAAAGTAGCTGCTACATTTCGTGTTTGCTGGAGATGCAAAGAGATCGCAGCACGTATGGCCTCATCTGCAGAATATCCTTTCCGCTACTTCTTTTAGGGACCACTCGTGAGGCAGTAGAATTGCCCTGCTCAGCTTGTCTGCTATCACACTGATCTCCCTGGGATGTGCATTGCTATCAGAAAGCGCTGGGTGGAAGTTGCCCATTGCCATACTCTCAGGGCCTCTCGACACAGGCAGTAAGATCTGGTTCCTCCTTGTTTATGTACCAGACCACTGACATATTGTCTGTCTGAACTGCAATAGTTCCCAGAGGGAGAGTCTTGAAAGGACTGCAACGCTAGAAGTACCGTTCTCATCTCCAGAACATTGATATGCAGGTGAGCCTCATATCTGCTCCACGTGCCTAGGGCTGTTCTTCCCTGATAAAGCCCCCCCACCCTATCAGGGAGGCATCCATGGTCACCGTGGCTATGGGAGTGGGTAGAACAAAAGGGCAACCTAGAGTTACTTGGTGAGATGTCAGCCACCAATGAAGGTCCTTCTTGCAAGAATTCGTCATCAGGATTTTGTGTGACACTGGGAGTTCTTGAAAGGGCCACTGTAGTACATGCATATGCATCCGACCCAAAGAAAATCACAATGATCGCTGCTGCCATTGTCCCTAGCAATTTGAGTACCACTGACACAGGGGCTTTTTCTCTCGGAAGCAGGTCCAGAACCTGATTTCGTAGTACAGAACTCTTTCGGAAGGAAGGTTTAGGGTCATAGTAATGGTATTTAGCTCTGCTCCTACAAAAACGGTATTGTTGTGATGACGACAAGGCAGATTTTCTTGAATTTATAGTAATCCCCAACTGACTGCAGAGGTTCAAAGTTGTGTCCCTTGCTTGTATGGGTTGATGCCTGGTGGTGGCAGTGAGGAGCCAGTCGTCTAGGTATGGAAGCACCTGGAATCCCAAATGTCTCAGATGAGCTGTGACTACTGCCATGCATTTGGTGAACACTCTGGGGGCTGTGGTGAGACCAAAGGGCAGAGCCCAAAATTGATAATGACTGGCTCCCAGCCGAAGCGCAGATGAACTCTGGATGGCCTGTCCATTTTTATGTGGCAGTATGCATCCTGGAGATCGATCAAGCACATCCAATGGTCTTTCCCTAAAAAGGGAAGTATTGACTATAGCGTGACCATCCGGAATTTTGTTTTTCTTACTGACTTGTTTCGTCTGCCGAGATCCAAAATGGGCCTTCAGTCCCCTGTTTTCTTTGGAACTAAAAAGAACCTTAAGTAAGTTTCGGATCCTCTTTGGTCTGCTGGGACTGGTTGGATGACTTTTTTTCTAGCAACCTTTGAATCTCTGAGGCTGCCTGTTCCCTGTGACTGGGTGGAACTTCCAGGATTTTCCTTATAAGGGAGGGGTGGCAAAGGGAATTGAGTATCTTCTGGATATGATGCTTTGTACCCAGCTCTCTTTTGTTATTTTTAGCCAGGCATCCGGGTACAAAGAGAAGCATCCCAGACTGCCTCCAGAGATGGACAGGCAGGCCTACTCTCAGGAGCACTGATAGGGCTTGCCAAAGAACTGGTCTCTGTTGTCCTGGTTCTGCGGACCCCCCCCTGCTCCGTGGGTGGCGTCTTCCATTGTTACCCCCTCCTCTGCCTCTAGAGGGTGTTCACCACAAGTGTCTTGGAAAGCTCCTTGAGTTTTACGGAACCACATCTTCCCTCCCTTCTGACCTTTGGGGTAAGGTCTGGTAGGAGTGGAAAAGCGGACTCCCATTGGCAAACAGTCTTTCCATCCTGTTGCCTCCTGGTAAGGGTTTCCTTCACTTTGGCTCCAAAAAGGGTCGAGCCATCAAAGGGGGTGTTAATAAAGGATGACTTGCAGGGCTCCGCAGAAAAACATAAGCGCATCCAGGAACATCTCCAAAGAGCAATTCCTGTCCCCGCTGTCCTATTTGTTCCATGAGCTGCATAGGAGACCAGATGCATGGAAGAGTTTACAAGAGAATTTAGGGTAGCGAGCTAGGAAGTTACCTTCTCTGAGACCCCCGCAGCTACTGAACCCTGTAGAGCATCTCCTAGTTCTTTAAGGAGATCCCTTTGCAACCTTATAAAGTGTGTTAGATAGTTCAGTGATCGGAGAGCAAAAGTCGCTGAAATAAACATGCGCTTACCATATCTGTTCAAGATCCTAGGATCCTTGTTAGGAGGATGGACAGAAGTAGAAGTTTCTGACAGTTCCTTCTTGGTGGCTGTCGCCACCACCATAGCATCAATGAGCACTCCTTTGGTCAGGAAGGTCTAGTCCTGGGGGGGGGGTTATAAATTTATTAGGCCTCCTAGGGACAGGCTCCATGGTATCAGGGGACTCCCACGCCCTTCGAAAGATTAGCTCAATCAACTCATCAAAGGGTGGAGACACCCAAGTGGTGGATGGCTGACACCCAAAAGCCTTCAGAAGCACTGACTCATCAGGAAGGTTAAGGGACTTCCAGCCACCCCCTGCTTAAGAATTTCCAGGATATCTGCGAAGGAGATATCCTCCAAGGGGGACCGTGGAGACCCTTATGACTCATCCAAGTCAGTGTCTGAAGTGACAGATTCCAGTGCGGAGTCCAGATGCTTCCTCTTGCAAAGTCTCTTCCTGGGAACCTCTTCAGTGTGAGCTTCTGGAGAGGTCTCGGAAGAGCAGGGTTCGCCCAATGGGGCTTCCTGAGGCTCAGGGTCTCTATGCTTTAGATGGATGCGTGATGAAGAGGTAGACACCAGTGCTCTGGGGAAGGTGCTACTGGTTCTGATGGTGTGGTTGTTGGCATGGACAACACCCTCCTCATAGCATCGAAGGCACCTCGGTCCCGATGCAAAGAAACCCACAGATCCGAAGATATGGAAGATTCCCTCAGTACCAGAACAGAGGGCTACGAGCCGGAGGTTGGAACAGAGCTCACCTGAGCAGAGGCCCCGAGAGGCAAAGTCGGAAACAGAAAATCGGTCTGACTAACCTCCCTGGACCAGACCAGTGAGTGTTGGCTCCTAGACCCCTCGGTCGGCACTGACGATGTCAGGGTTGTCGGAACAGACAGGCCTGAAGTAGGTGTTGGGCCCAAAGGCTCCACAATCATCAGCTCCAAGCACTCTGGCTCTGAAATTTCAAGACTGATCGGAGGAGGAACAGAAGACGGTGAGGGGGATTTTGTTGTTTCCCAAGTCCTAGGGATCGGCCCCGATAAAAGTTTCTCAAGCGCCGCCATCTGCAGAAGCCTCTGCACCACACAATCCATATCCTTATCAGAGAGTCTTGAGGACCGGGAAGAAGCTATGGAAGAAGCCACTGACTGAAGGATTGGAGACTTTAAAGTAGGAGATACCAGCTCCAGTATCGGGGACTGGCTCCTACAAACAGCAACAACCTCCAGTTCCGAAAGCAATGGAGCCAAGGTAGGAGTCTCAATCGGTTTTGAGGTCAATGAACCCTTTTTTGGTTCTGACCCAGAAGAAGACTTAGAAGACAATTTCTTTGAAGATTCTGATGTCTTGTCCGGTAATTTGTCCTTATCCAATAATTCCTGGAAGGAAGACTTCAGCAATCCCCTAGCTATCAGCTTACTCTTACATTCATGAAGAACACGAGAGCTAAATGAATGACAGATGGCACAGTTCTCCTGTAGGTGAACTTCACCTAAACAAACACATTCTATGTGACCATCCGTTATTGACATTTTTGTCCATATTTAGAACATTTTTTAAATCCTGACTTAGCCTTTTCTTGCAGAGACATGGCAGAACTATCAAATATCTAACTACGTACGAAGTATAACACAACACCATAATTGTACTATAGAACTCTTGAAAAATGTACTACTTAAAGAAAGAAACGCATAGAATTGTAGCTCTAACTTCTACAATATAACCAAACACACACTAAGAAGACTAGGGAACTACTGGGCCTAAAACTTGGGCCAAAATTCAACTATCCTTACAATTTAGCAGGCTTAACACACACAATGGAACGGGAGAAAGAAATATCCACACAATCCTCGAATTTAAACAGGTTGTTACTCTAAGGAAACAGATGTAAAGAAAAATGGCCTAGAAAAAACACAGCCAACAAGTAGTAAAACACACACACACAACTTATTCCTAATCATCTATGTTCATAGGATAAAAAAAACTTGCTACAAAAATTAACTATTCAAGCTAAACTATCACTTTTTTAAAAGAAACATTAAAGTTTCATTGGCCAGAGCTGTCGAAGCCCTCCCGATCTGTTGCAGTGGCAAACGAGATGTGAAGGAAGCACAAGGTGTATCATGGGATAAGGAGTTGACTTCGAGCTAGTTGAAGACCTCAAGCTTTAACAGTTGGCTGAGTCAGAGCTGAGGATCGGCTCCCAATCCATCAGTAAGAATGTACGGCAGCATAAACTGTTTTCCATGTCAAAAACTCAAGGTCAATCTTGGCCAAAAGCTCATAAGGAGTCAGGGTAATAATAGCCTGTAACAGAATAGTCAAATCCCAAGGGGAGCAGGATCTTTAACTGGGGGCCTGAGTAAAAAGGAACCCTAAAGGAACACCTTGCACAATTTTAAAGAAGCCAAAGAGGAATGATTTTCACATGAACGAAAATTAGAAATGGCTATTAACTTAACTTTAATAGTATAGCAACTTGCCCCACTGTTAAAAATGGAAGCCAGAAAATCGAAAAATGCTGAGAACAGGGTGGTGAAGGGGTTCAGGTCTCTCCGAAGATCCAACACTGAAATTCCTTTCCATTTACTATTGTAAATTTTCCTTGTAAAAAGCTTCTGAGAGGATAAAAGAATATGTTGGACTGGTGAGGAAAGGCTGGACTGTCTAGGCCATCACTGGAACTAGAGAAACCATGCAGTCAATTATAAGCTGTTGATGTCAGGGTGTTTCGTCCCTGCCAGGTAAAAAATGAAGATCTGGATGTGGATCCAGTGTCCAAGATGAGGCGACAGGAAGGGGAACCAAACCTGTCGAGGCCAAAAAGGCACAATAAGGATTACTGTGCTCTTCAACTGGGATACTTTCTGAGGCAATTTGAGGATGAAGGGTAACAAAGGATAAGCATAAAAGAGAGCAGAGGGCCAGTCATGGACTACAGCATCTTTCAGTGACTCCCTTCTTGAGAGACCAGGGTGAAAAACATGCTGCACTTGTCCTTTCTGACACTGGTTGAGAGACCACCCGTGAGGCATCAAAATGGATCTGCTTAGGTTGTACGCAATCATGTTGGTTTTCCACAGGATGTTCACTGTCATAAGAAAACAAATGAAGAGATCTCCTACTGCCACACTCTCATAGCCTCTCAGCATAATGGGTAAGATCCAGTTCCTTCCTCTTTGTTGATGTTCCCAGTCTATTGCTCTTCAGGTAAGGATAAAAAGTACAGTTTTGTACCTACCATAAATGTAGATGTTCGAAGATCCACATTGCTGCAGTCATAACCTGTGGGTAGTCCGCTGTCCTCGGTCGGCCCGAATACCAAAGTGTTAGGCTGGCGTCGGTCATGATCGCTCAGATCTGACGTCAGTACGCCATGGTATTAAAGCGCATGACCGACGTCATATCCTCAGTCTTTCTTGCCCCAGATGTCAGAAGGCCCTAAAAAGAAAGGCCATAGCCAAAAACAGAAAAACCTCCAAAACCCATGTACAAACAATATTTACAACCCAAACCATACAACCACTCCAAACCACAGAGGGGAAGGAGGGAGGGTAAATTGGACTGCAGCAATGTGGATCTTCGAACATCTACATTTATGGTAGGTACAAAACTGTACTATGTTCTTCATCTCACATTGCTGCAGTCATAACCTGTGGGTAGAATCCCAAAGCAAAGGTAAAGGGAGGTTGGCAAAATCATAAAGCATTGGGAGCTGCTAACATGCCCTGTAAGACTGCAGTGGCAAACCCAGCCCTAGATTTGGAATAAAGAGGGAGATGGTAATGTTTAGAAAAAGTGTGCACTGAACTCCAAGTAGCTGCTTCCAAAATATCTTTAGTAGCTACACCCCTTAAAAAAGCAGTAGCAGTGGCAGTAGCCCTAGTGGAATGAGGTCTGATTCCAGCCGGAATCTCCTTACCATGATGCGAATAACAAAAAGCAATACAATGGCCAATCCACTTAGAAATAGTTTGTTTTAAAACAGGTTTCCCCTGAGAGCCCAAAGCAAAAGAAACAAATAACTGTTGAGACTGTCTGAACCCTTTAGTCCTGCTCAAATAATAACGCAACTGCCTGTGAATATCCAAAGTGTGCAAAATTTTCTCCCCTTTATTTTGGGGATCAGCATAAAAAGTAGGTAAATGAATAGATTGGTTCAAGGCCACATTTGAAACCACTTTAGGCATAAAAGTAGGGTTAGTACGCAGAGATACCCTATCCTTATGAAAAATCAGGAAGGGTTCAACTGCCATTAGAGCCTGTAATTCAGATACCCTTCTAGCAGACGTAATGGCCAACAAAAAAGCAGTCTTCCAAGACAAAAACTTCAACTCAGATGTAGCTGCAGGTTCAAAAGGAGGTAAAGTAAGTTTTTCCAACACAAAATTGAGATCCCAGGAAGGAGTAGGAGCTCTCTGGGGTCTTATGTTCTTTGCCCCTCTAAGGAATTGCTTAAACAAAGGATGAGAGAATAATGGTGGGTCACAGTCATAGTGAGCAGAAATGGCTGCAGCATGAACTTTTACAGAGGAGAAAGACAAACCCTTGTCTAATAATTCTGTAAGATATTGAAGTGAAACACTCAAATTAGGCCTGGAAACATCAAAGCTCTTTGCTTTGCTCCAAATAAAAAATCTCCTCCATTTATCAGCATAAACTTTCCTTGTACTAGGCCTTCTGGCCTCCAAAATGACATTCAAAACTTGTTGAGGAAGCTGCGACCCTCCAGGTTCTAGAACAGAATATGCCAGGCTGTCAGATGCAGGGACTGTATCCTTACATTGAGGAAATGATTGCCTGCCTGAGACAAAAGGTGTGGAATTGAAGGCAAAGGCCAAGGAGGCTCCCGTACTAAACTCCTCAGCAGAGGGTACCAGTGCTGCCGAGGCCAGTCTGGAGCTATTAGAATCATGGAGGGTTTGTCCTGTCTGACCTTCAAGAGCACCTTGGGAAGGAGAGGCAGAGGAGGAAAGGCATAGACGTGAAGATTGCTCCAACTGAATGATAGAGCATCCACTTTCCAAGCTGTTGGATGAAACATCTTTGTGCAAACCTTTGGCAACTGGAAATTTAGTGGAGAAGCGAACAGATTTATGTCTGGAGTCCCCCATATCACTGTCAACTGTCGAAATACATGAGGATCCAACTTCCACTCGTGGGGATCCACCATCTGTCTGCTCAAAACATCTGCTAAGGAGTTCTGTGCTCCTGGCAGAAACATTGCCTGAAGAGTGAGGTGCAAACTGAGAGCAGTCTCCCACAAAATCATAGCTTGCCTGCAAAGAGGGTACGAATGGGTTCCCCCTTGCTTGTTGATGTACTACATGACAGTTGTGTTGTCTGTTTGAATCAACACTTGTCCTGGGTGAAGTAGATCCTTGAAAGCCATCAATGCAAATTGGACTGCTAACATCTCCTTCAAGTTGATATGTAAATGTTGAAGTCTGGCAGGCCACGTGTCTTAAACCCATTTTCCATTGAGGTGTGCTCCCCAAGCCTTGTCTGAGGCATCTGTCATTAAGATCTGACTCGCCTCTGGTCGGGTCACAGAGAGTCCCTTGTTTAGGTGACATTCCTGAGCCCACCACAAAAATTCCTTTTGAATGCAAGGTATTATCTGAATGACAGTGTCCAGATCGTGGCAGTGTTGCGTCCATACACTTGAGATACCATAGTAGCTTCCTCATATGCAGTTTGGCATTGGGAAGCACCAGAATACAAGATGCCATGAACCCCAAGGCTTGAAGGACTGTCCTTGCAGTCAGCCTGGACCGTAGAGACAATTGTTGGAAGTAAAGTGTAAGATTTCTTTGCTTGTCCGGGGTCAAAAAAGCCATCTGGGAGGCTGTATTCAGTCTCACACCCAGAAAGCACATGTCCTGAGAGGGTACTAGACTGGACTTTGTTTCGTTCACAGAATACCCTAGGCACCTTAACACTGCCATAACATACTGTAGATGGTGAAGTAGCTTGTCTTTGTCATGAGCAAGAATCAGGCAATCGTCCAAATAAGGATAAATTTGTATTCCTCTTAACCTTAAGAAGGCTATCACCGGAGCCAGAACCTTTGTGAACACCCTGGGCGCAATAGATAAGCCAAAGGGCAATGCAGAGAACTGATAATGTAAAGTCCCAGCCCGAAAACGCAGGAATCTCCTGCAACTGGGCCTGATAGGAATATGAAGATAAGCCTCTTTGAGATCCAGAGTTACCATCCAGTGATCTTTGCCCAACAGAGGCAAAAGTTGTTGCAACGTCAACATTTTGAATTTTGGAATGTCCAGGTATGTGTTGAGGATAGATAAATCCAAAATTGGCCTCCAAGTGTTTCCTTTCTTTGGTACAAGAAACAGGCGAGAATACAATCCTAGGCCCACTTCTGACAGAGGGATCTGCTGTAAAGCCCCCATTTGAAGAAGTAAAGAAATCTGTTTGTGAGCCTCCACCCTTTGCTGAGGAGGAACGTCTGGCATGCCTTTGAAAGGAGGCAATGTGTGGAAATAAAACTTGTAGCCTCGGTCTATAATGTCCAACACCCATTTGTCCTGGGTGACTAAAAGCCAGTTTTGCCTGAAGAGTGCCAACTTTCCTCCCAGAGGAGCTGCCAGACAGGAAGGATCTGGCAGCTGAAGATGCAGGTCATTGGGTCTGTTTACGAAAGGACTGGCCCCTGCCCTCACCTGTAGATTGTGCAGGGGAACTCCACGTTCTAGGCCTGAAAGAACCCTGAGCTCTGCCCCTACCACGTCTAGATCTGCCCCTAGACTGTAAATCAGAAAAAGGGTAAGCCCATCCCTTAGTAGGCCAATTTCTGCTAAACTTAGGGGGCTGCACCTGCAAAAAATCCTTAACAGTCTGCATAGACTTAGCTTTGTCTTCCATTTTCTTTAAGACTGACTCCACAGGAGAACCAAACAAAAAGTACAGTTTTGTACCTACCATAAATGTAGATGTTCGAAGATCCACATTGCTGCAGTCCTTACATATGGGTAGTCCGCTGTCCTCGGTCGGCCCGAATACCAAAGTATTAGGCTGACGTCGGTCAAGGCGCTTAGAATTGACATCAGGACGTCAGGGTACAAAAGCGCATGACCGACGTCATATCCTCAGTCTTTTCTTGCCCCAGATGTCAGAATGCCCTAAAAAGAAAGGCCAAAGCCAAAAAACAGCAAAGAACAACCAACCACCCCTGCACTAACCATATTTACAATATTTACAACCCAAACCACACAACCACCTCAAACTACAGAGGGGAAGGAGGGAGGGTAAATTGGACTGCAGCAATGTGGATCTTCGAACATCTACATTTATGGTAGGTACAAAACTGTACTATGTTCTTCATCTCACATTGCTGCAGTCCTTACATATGGGTAGAATCCCAAAGCAGAGGTAAGGGAGGATGGCAAAACTATAAAGCATTAGGAGCTGCCAAAATGCCCTGTAAAATTGCAGTGGCAAATCCAGCCCTAGATTTAGAGTAAAGTGGAAGGTGGTAATGCTTAGAGAAAGTATGCACTGAACTCCAAGTAGCTGCCTCCAAAATATCTTTAGTAGCCACCCCCCTTAAAAAAGCTGTAGAAGTGGCAGTAGCCCTAGTGGAATGAGGCCTGATCCCAGCTGGAATCTCCTTACCATGATGGGAATAACAGAAAGCAATACAAAAACCAATCCACTTAGAAATAGTTTGTTTTGAAACAGGTTTGCCCTGAGAACCCAAAGCAAATGAAACAAACAACTGCTGAGACTGCCTGAACCCTTTAGTTCTGCTCAAATAATATCGCAACTGTCTGTGTATATCCAAAGTGTGCAACATCTTTTCCCCTTTATTTTGGGGGTTTGCATAAAAGTAGGCAAATGAATAGTTTGGTTTAAAGCCACACTAGAAACCACTTTAGGCATAAAGGAAGGGTTAGTGCATAAAGATACCCTATCCTTGTGGAAAATTAAGAAAGGCTCAACCGCCATAAGGGCCTGTAATTCAGAAACCCTTCTCGCAGAGGTAATGGCCAACAAAAAAGCAGTCTTCCATGATAAATATTTCAACTCGGCAGTAGCTGCAGGCTCAAAAGGTTGTAGAGTGAGTTTCTCCAACACAAAATTGAGATCCCAAGCAGGAGTAGGAGCTCTACGTGGGGTCTTATATTCTTTGCCCCTAAGGAATTGCTTAAACAAAGGATGAGAAAATAATGGTGGGTCACAGTCATAGTGAGCAGAAATTGCTGCAGCATGAACCTTTATAGAGAAGGACAAACCTTTGTCCAATAACTCAGTAAGGTATTGAAGAGCAACACTTAAATTAGGTTTAGAAACATCAAAGTCCTTTGCTATACTCCAAATTAAAAATCTCCTCCATTTATCTGCGTAAACTTTCCTTGTACTAGGCCTTCTGGCCTCCAAAATAACATTCAAAACTTGTTGTGGAAGCTGAGACCCTCCAGGGTTTAAAACAGAATATGCCAGGCTGTTAGATGCAGAGCCTGAAGTTTGACATTGAGTAAGTGACTGTTCTCCTGAGACAGCAGGTGTGGAATCGAAGGCAAAGGCCATGGAGGCTCCTGCACAGACTTCTCAGTAATGGGTACCAGTGCTGTCGAGGCCAATCCGGAGCTATTAAAATCATGGTTGGCTTGTCCTGTCTGACCTTCAGGAGTACCTTTGGGAGGAGAGGCAGTGGTGGAAAGGCATACACGTGAAGATTGCTCCAATTGAATGAGAGAGCATCCACTTTCCAAGCTGTGGGATGAAACCTTTTTGTGCAAAACTTTGGCAACTGGTAATTTAGTGAAGAAGCGAACAGATCTATGTCTGGAGTTCCCCATAACACTGTCAATATTTGAAATACATGAGGATCCAATTTCCACTCGTGGGGATCCATTATTTGTCTGCTCAACACATCTGCTAAGGAGTTCTGTGCTCCTGGCAGAAACCTTGCCTGAAGATTTAACTGTAAACTGAGAGCAGTCTCCCACAAAATCATTGCTTGTCTGCATAGAGGGTATGAATGTGTCCCCCCTTGCTTGTTGATGTACCACATGACAGTTGTGTTGTCTGTTTGAATCAACACCTGCCCTGGAAGAAGTAAATCCTTGAAAGCTATCAATGCAAATTGGACTGCTAACATCTCCTTCAAGTTGATATGTAAA
The DNA here is from genome assembly GCF_019279795.1 of Protopterus annectens. Classification (NCBI taxonomy): domain Eukaryota; kingdom Metazoa; phylum Chordata; order Ceratodontiformes; family Protopteridae; genus Protopterus; species Protopterus annectens. The sequence goes on along the minus strand of NC_056729.1, from coordinate 1,443,260,942 downwards.
TGTTGAAGTCTGGCAGGCCACGTGTCTTGTACCCATTTTCCATTTAGATGAGCTTCCCAAGCTTTGTCTGAGGCATCTGTCGTTAGAATCTGACTCGCCTCTGGTCGGGTCACAGAGAGTCCCTTGTTTAGGTGACATTCCTGAGCCCACCACAAAAATTCCTTTTGAATGCAAGGTATTATCTGAATGACAGTGTCCATATCTTGGCAGTGTTGCGTCCATACATTTTTGAGATACCATTGAAGCTTCCTCATATGCAGTTTGGCATTGGGAAGTACCAGAATACAAGATGCCATGAACCCCAAGGCTTGAAGGACTGTCCTTGCAGTCAGCCTGGACTGACGAGACAATTGATGGAAATAAAGAGAAAGATTCTTTTGTTTGTCCGGGGTCAAAAAGGCCATCTGGGATGCTGTATTCAGTCTCACACCCAGAAAGCACATGTCCTGAGAGGGTACTAGACTGGACTTTATTTCGTTCACAGAATACCCTAGGCATCTTAACACTGTCATCACATACTGTAAATGATGAAGAAGTTCGTCCTTTCCTTGAGCCAGAATCAGGCAATCATCCAAATAAGGATAGATTTGTATTCCTCCTAGCCTGAAGAAAGCTATCACTGGAGCCAGAACCTTTGTGAACACTCTGGGCGCAGTAGATAAGCCAAAGGGCAATGCAGAGAACTGATAATGAAAAGTCCCAGCCCGAAAACGCAGAAACTTCCTGCAACTGGGCCTGATAGGAACATGAAGGTAAGCCTCCTTGAGATCCAGAGTCACCATCCAGTGATCTTTGCCCAGCAGAGGTAAAAGCTGTTGTAACGTCAACATTTTGAACTTGGGAATGTCCAGATATGTGTTGAGGATAGATAAATCCAAAATTGGTCTCCACGTGTTCCCCTTCTTTGGTACTAGAAACAGGCGAGAATAAAATCCTAGGCCCACTTCTGGCAGAGGGACCGGTTGTATAGCTCCTATTTGAAGTAGTAGAGAAATCTGTTTGTGGGCCTCTAGTCTTTGCTGAGGAGGAACGTCTGGCATGCCGTTGAAAGGAGGCAAGGTATGGAAATAAAACTTGTAACCTTGGTGTATGATATCCAATACCCATTTGTCCTGGGTAATTAAAAGCCAATTTTCCTTGAAGAGTGCCAACCTTCCTCCCAAAGGTGCTGCCAGGCAAGAAGGATCTGGCAGCTGAAAAAGTAGGTCATTGGGCCTGTTTACAAAAGGACTGGCCCCTGCCCTCACTCGAAGATTGTGCACGTGAACTCCAAGTTCTAGGTCTGAAGGAACTCTGAGCTCTGCCCCTACCACGTCTAGATTTACCCCTAGACTGAGAATCAGAAGAAGGATACGTCCACCCCTTAGCAGGCCAATTTCTACTAAACTTCGGAGGCTGAACTTGCAAAAAATCTTTAACAGTCTGCATAGACTTAGCCTTGTCTTCCATTTTCTTCAAGACTGATTCCACAGGTGGACCAAACAACACGTCAGACTGCAAAGGAGCATCCAAAATCCTTGTCTTAACATGGTCAGATAAATTTTGATCCTTAAGCCAGGCGTGCCTGCGAAGAACTGAACCAGTGGCAGCCACCCTAGAAGAGGCCTGCAAAGCATCAAAACCACACTGTAAAGAATGCTTACCCACCTGTTCAGAGACATGCACCAAATCTTGTAATTCTTTACACTCAATGCCTTCTGCCAGAGCATCCACCTTAGATTTCAATTGAGAAAGAAGAAAATTCTGATATTTCAACATATGAAACTGGCAATTCAAAGCCCTCATGGCTAAGGTAGAAGATGTATAGACCTTCTTTCCCCATCTATCCAAAGCTCTGGCCTCTTTATCTAGAGGAACCGGATTCTTTACAACAGAGGCCCTGACACCCTTAGGTCCCTGGCTAATAGTTTCTGGGTCCGCCCTAGGACTCTTATAGAGATATTTATGAGCCTCAGGCACCCTGTAATACCTATCCGGTTTAACAGGCGCAGGAGGCAGAGAATCAGGATTAAGTGAAGCCTCTGAAAATACATCTTGCACAAAATACATCTTGCACAACATCCAGAACAGGGGGTATAGCTAAGGGCCTATGTTGAGGTAAAAACAAAAATTCCCTAAGCCTTTTCCGTGAATCAGAGAAGTCCTGACCTTCCCACTTAAAATGTTCCCTCATAGAATGAAGTGTCTCTGAAAAAGAAAAATCCTCAGGAGGAGAAGCAGAAGGAGTGGAATCTTCTGCATCAGAATCAGAATAAGGAGGGAACTCCTGCAAGTCTTCAGCTGAAGACTCTGAATCATCCGAAGCCTGTTCAAAACTTTCCAACTCTGGCTCCACCCTAGGCCTCTTATCAGGAGGGGGCATAGAACCTCTAATCAGAGTAATCAAATCTTCTGCCATTTTAAGCATGTGCTTCTTAGGCACAGACCCTGCTGAACTAGGACTGACACCAACAGAAGCTAAACCTGGCCTGCCTCTGGAAGAAGCCTTGGAAACAGAAGGAGAGGGCCTAACCACCCTGGGAAGGGAGGGGAGTACAGAAACCTGAGAAGCCCCCTCAGCCTGACCTGCCTCTTGAGAGGCCACATCCTGCAAAATCAAAGTCTCCCCCTGAGACTCCAGAGAAGCCTCCGTCGGAACCACCGGTTCCACTGAAGCCTCTAAAGAACCGGCGTCCAGAACGGACGACTCATCTTGCCTGGGTTTAACCGCTTTGTCTTTGCGCTTCAGGAAAGCGGGCGTCGGAGTATCCGACGGCATATTATAATTGCACCGCTTACCGAAGACCAGCCTAGCACAATCTAACCTTCGCTTAACAGTGCGCTTATTAAACCTAGCACAAAAGCGACACCCGACTACGTCGTGCTCAGGCCCCAAACAAGGAATACACAAAGAATGATAATCCCTATGCGGTATCTGTTTCCCACAAGAAATACAATTATTCACTTTTTCTGACATCCGGTAATACACTGAGGCAAGAAAAAACCAAAATATTCTAACGGGTACTTAGCCAACTTGGATTCGGTCTGAAACTCCGAACTCGAAAAATTTCAGAACGCCGAACGGCACTTGCAACGCTGCTTCTGCATCGGACCATGCGGCAAAAAAGACTGAGGATATGACGTCGGTCATGCGCTTTTGTACCCTGACGTCCTGATGTCAATTCTAAGCGCCTTGACCGACGTCAGCCTAATACTTTGGTATTCGGGCCGACCGAGGACAGCAGACTACCCATATGTAAGGACTGCAGCAATGTGAGATGAAGAACATCTTCAGACTGCAGAGGAGCATCCAAAATTCGAGCTTTAACATGCTCTGACAAGTTCTGATCCTTAAGCCAGGCGTGCCTACGAATAACTGATCCAGTGGCAGCCACCCTGGAAGAAGCCTGTAAAGCATCGAAACCACACTGCAAAGAATGCTTACCCACCTGATCAGAGGCATGAACCAAATCCTGTAATTCCTTACACTCTATGCCCTCTGCCAAAGCATCTACCTTAGATTTTAACTGAGTAAGGAGAAAATTCTGGTACTTCAACATATGAAACTGGCAATTCAAAGCCCTCATTGCTAGAGTGGAAGAGGTATACACTTTTTACCCGACCTATCCAAAGCTCTAGAATCTTTATCCATAGGAACTGGATTCTTTACAACAGAAGCCCTGACACCCTTAGGTCCCTGGCTAATAGTTTCTGGGTCAGCCCTTGGGCTCTTATACAGATATTTATGAGCCTCTGGCACTCTGTAATACCTATCTGGTTTAACTGGCAGGAGGCAAAGAGTCTGGATTAAGGGAAGCCTCAGAGAAAACATCCTGAACAACATCCAAAACAGGAGGTATAGCCAAGGGCCTATGTTCTGGTAAAAACAAAAATTCCCTAAGCCTCTTTCGGGAATCTGAGAAATCCTGACCTTCCCATTTAAAATGCTCCCTCATAGAATGCAGGGTTTCTGAAAAAGAAAAATCCTCTGGAGGAGAAGCAGAAGGACTGGAATCCTCTGCGTCTGAAACAGAATAAGGAGGAAAATCCTGAATGTCTTCAGCCGAAGACTCTGAGTAATCTGAAGCATGTTCCAAACTTTCCACCTCTGGCTCCACCCTAGGCCTCTTATCTGGAGGGGGCATAGAACCCCTGATTAAGGAAATCAAATCTTCTGCCATTTTAAGCATGTGTTTTTTAGGCACAGAACCTGCAGAAATAGGACTGACACCAGAGGAAGACAAACCAGGCCTGACCTTGGAAGGTACCTTAGAGACAGGAGGGGAAGGCCTAACCACCTTATGCAAAGAAGGGAGTACAGCAACCTGAGAGGCCCCCCCAGCCTGACCCGACTCCTGAGAGGCCACATCTTGCAAAATTAACAGCTCCCCCTGAGACTCAGCTGAAACCTCGGCTGGATCCACAGATTCCACCGTAGTTTCTAAAGAACCGGCGTCCGGAACGGACGACTCATCCTGCTTGGACTTTAACGATTTTTCCTTGCGCTTCTTAGCGGTAGCGGCAGACAGAGGATCCGACGGCATATTGTAATTACACCGCTTACCGAAGACAAGCCTAGCGCAATCTAACCTACGTTTAATGGTGCGCTTATTAAATCTAGCACAAAAGCGACACCCGACTACGTCGTGCTCAGGTCCCAAACAAGGAATACAGAGAGTGTGGTAATCCCTATGTGGTATCTGTTTCCCACAAGAAATACAATTATTCACTTTTTCTGACATCCGGAATTAACTGAGGCAAGAAAAAACAAAAATATTCCCACGGGTACTTAGCCCAACTTGGTTTTTGGCCTGAAACTCAGAATACGAAAATTTTAGAACGCCGAACGGCACTTGCAAACGCTGCTTCTGCTTCGGACCATGCGGCAAGAAAGACTGAGGATATGACGTCGGTCATGCGCTTTAATACCATGGCGTACTGACGTCAGATCTGAGCGACCATGACCGACGCCAGCCTAACACTTTGGTATTCGGGCCGACCGAGGACAGCGGACTACCCACAGGTTATGACTGCAGCAATGTGAGATGAAGAAAGTACAGTTTTGTACCTACCATAAATGTAGATGTCCGAGAGGAATGCTTCTGCAGTCATAACAAATGGGTTGTCCTGTCATCAGGCAGCCCTTCGGTCGGCCGGATTCCAAAGTCTAGGTCTGGCTTCGGCTGGTGTCGCACTTCACCCGACGTCATTGCGGCAGTTTTCGGGTATAAAGGCATCAGCCAACGCCATTTTCCTCAGTGTTTCTTGCCCCAGGTGCCAGGTGCCCTCTTGGTAGGCTAAATTTGGATAAATGCCAGTTTCCAAATAGTAGAGAGCAAACACACAAAATAAACATGTATGTACATATATACAAACAAATACACCATAATAGATCCCCCCCAAGCTAGCTGAAGATTGGTAAGTACCCTAGGAGTACCTCAGAGGGGAAGGAGGGTGGGTAATCCCGACTGCAGATGCATTCCTCTCGGACATCTACATTTATGGTAGGTACAAAACTGTACTATGTCCTTCAAGGATGCATCTGCAGTCATAACAAATGGGTAGAATACCATAGCTAAACTAGGGGAGGAGGAAATGAGAATAGATTATGGTGTAGTCAGGATCCCTTGCAAAACAGCAGTGGCAAAGCCAGCACGGGATCTAGAATATAGGGGTAAGTTGTAATGCTTGGCAAATGTATGCACGGAGGTCCAAGTAGCAGCCTCTATAATGTCCTTGGTAGCCACTCCTCGTAAGAAAGCTGTGGTAGTGGCTGTGGCCCTTGTGGAGTGAGGCCTGATGTTCTCTGGAGTTTTCTTTCCATGGTAGGAATAACAAAGTCTAATGCAATTTCCTATCCATTTGGAGATTGTCTGTTTAGAAATTGGCTTTCCTTCTTTTCCTGTTGCATAAGCTACCAGAAGCTGGTCAGTTTTTCTATTGTTTTTTGTCCTGTCCAGGTAGTAGCGTAATTGCCTGTGTACATCCAAGGTATGTAAGAGCTTTTCTCCCCTGTTCTGTGGATTGGGGTAGAAAGTAGGAAGGTGGATAGCCTGATTTAAAGAGACTCTGGATACCACCTTAGGCATAAATGTAGGAATTGTTCTCATGGACACTCTATCTTGGTGGAAGATCAGGAAGGGTTGTACTGCCATTAATGCTTGTAGTTCAGAGACCCTTCTTGCTGAAGTTATTGCCAGCAGGAAGGCAGTCTTCCAGGATAAGTATTGCAAGTCTGCTGTAGCTGCTGGCTCGAAAGGAGGCAGAGTCAGTTTTTCTAGCACAAAGTTCAAGTCCCATGCTTGCAATGGAGGTTTCCTGGGAGGTTTTACATTTTTAATTCCCCTCAGAAACTGTCTGAGCAGAGGATGCGAGAAGACAGGAGGATCCAAGCTGTATTGTGCTGAAATAGCTGATGCATGTATCTTGATGGAGGAATAGGACAGGCCTGTGTGGTAGAGCTCAGCCAAGTACTCCAGGATGTTGGCTATGTTCACCCGTGTCACATCTTGCCCTTTTGCAGCACTCCAGATGAGATATCTTTTCCATTTTGCTGCATAATTCTTTCTTTCTTGTTGAAGGTCTACGAGCCTCCAGGATTATGTCCTTAACCCTTTGGGATAAATTAGGGTTAATTTCTGTCATGTAATGTTCCAGGCAGTTAGTTGCAGAGTTTTTAGGCTTGGATGCAGAATGTTGTAGTTGTTCTGTGTCAGCAGTAATGGGATCAGTGGAAGTTTCCATATTTGTTCCCTGGACATGCTCCTCAGAAGTGGGTACCAATGTTGTCTTGGCCAGTCTGGGGCTATCAGAAAGATCCTCGGACGTTCCTCTTTGATCTTGAGAAGCACCTTGTGCATCAAAGGAAGTGGTGGGAATGCGTATGCTGTCATGCTTTTCCAACTGAAGGATAGGGAGTCCACCTTCCAAGCAAGTGGGTGGTAAGTCCTTGTGCAGAATTTCTTCAACTGGTGATTGTATGGGGATGCAAACAAGTCTATTTGTGGCAATCCCCATTTTCTTGTGATGGCTTTGAAGATGTCCGGATGCAGCATCCATTCGTGGGCATCTGTTATAGTTCTGCTTAATATGTCTGCTAGAATGTTTTCCTTTCCTGGAACATAAATTGCCTGTAACCCAGAGCCACATCCCATAGGTCTAGTGCCAGCCGGCACAGGGGGTATGAGTGTGTGCCTCCCTGTTTGTTGATGTACCACATAACTGTGGTGTTGTCTGTCCTTATCAACAGCTGGCCTTCGTGGAGAAGAGGTCTGAATGCCTGGATTGCTAATTTTACTGCCATCATTTCTTTTAGATTTATGTGTAGATGCAGTTGGTCTTGAGTCCATAGGCCTTGAATGCACTTGTCCATCATGTGTGCCCCCCAACCGAGGTCTGAGGCATCTGTCGTGATAGTTTGTCTTGGATGACTTTTGCTGAAGGGCAGTCCTGTGTTTGATTGACAGGCCTGTGCCCACCATAAGAACTCTTGTTTCAGGCATGGGATCATTGGAATTTTGGCTTCCAGGCTGTGCTTGTGCTGAGACCACAAATTCTTTAGGTACCACTGTAGCTTTCTCATATGAAGCCTGGCATGAGGGACCAGAATTATGCAGGATGCCATGAAGCCTAGAGCTTGTAACACTTTTCTTGCAGTTAGATGGCTGTGTTTTGTTAATGCCAAAAAGTAGAGGAAGTTGTTCTTTCTTTTCTGCAGTTAGAAATGTCATTTGTTTTGATGTGTCCAGTTCTGCACCCAGAAAGGTTATTATTTGGGATGGAATCAGCCTTGACTTTTTTGAATTGACTGTGTATCCCAGGGCTTGTAGCAGGTAGATGACTCTTTGTAAGTCTTCTGTTAATTTGTTTTTGTTGTCCGCTTGTATCAGGCAGTCGTCCATGTAGGGATAGATTTGAATCCCCTGAAGTCTGCAATGAGCGATTACTGATGCCAGGCATTTTGTGAATACTCTGGGTGCAGTAGATAAGCCAAAGGGCAATGCTGAGAATTGATAATGCTCTGATCCTGCAAGAAATCTGAGGTATCTTCTGCAAATTGGTCTTATGGGGACGTGCAGGTATGCCTCCTTGAGATCTAGAGTTACCAGCCAAGACTCCTTGCCCAGCATGCGTAGAAGCTGCTGTAGAGTCAGCATTTTGAATTTTGGAACAATGAGAAATGTGTTTAGAGCGGACAGATCTAGAATAGGCCTCCATTTGTTTTCTTTTCTTGGTACCAGGAAGAGCCTGGAGTAAAATCCCTTCCCTTGCTCCATAGATGGTACCTTTTCCACAGCTCTCATTCTTAGTAATTGAGATATTTGTTTTAGAGCTTCTGCCCTTTGAGTAGGTGGTAGGTTTGGCATTCCTCTCTTTCCTGGTAGAGTATGGAAATGGAACCTGTAGCCTTGGTCTATAGTTTGCAAAATCCATTTTTCTCTTGTAATGCAGTGCCAGTTTCTTGAAAATAAGGTTAGCTTTCCGCCTAAGGGTGCTTCTAGTTGTTCCCTGGTAGGCGGCGTCACCGCCAAGTCACTGTGATTGAGTAGTTGTAGTGGTGGTGGCTGTGTCCGTGCCTCGTTGGTTGTTACCCTGCCACTGGCGACCCCTGTAGGCACCTCTGGGTTGGTTTCTGCCTCTAGAGCACCTATTCCTGCCTCTTTGTGCCTTGGAGGACTCCGGAAAGGACCAATTCTTGGAGGGCCAATTCCTGCTAAACCTTGGAGGTTGAACTTGTAAGAAATCTTTTACGGTTTGCACAGATTTTGCTTTCTCTTCCATCTTTTGAGAACCTGCTGTGCGGGGCACGAATAAATTGACCTTGTCCATAGGTGCATCTAAAAGCTTAGATTTGATATGGTCTGGTAATGCCTGTTCTTTCAACCATGCATGCCTCCTGATAACTGTGCCCGTCATGGCTGATCTAAAGGAAGCCTCCAGTGCATCATAGCCACATTTTAAAGAATGGTTACTAACCTGTTGAATGTTATGTAACATTTCTTGAACATACTTTTTATCTAAAGATTCTTCAGAGGACAGCTTTTTAGTCAACTGTTCAAGCATAAACTCTTGATATTGAATCATATGAAATTGGCAATTCAAAGCTCTAGCTGACAAAGTAGCAGAGGTGTAAACTTTTTTACCCCATCTCTCTAAGGACCTGGAATCCCTTTCAGAGGGGAGGGGGTTCTTAGAAGAAGTAGCTGCTACAGCTTTAGGGCCCTGGGAGATAGTCTCTGGATCTGCAAAAGGGGCCTTATATAAGTGGTGATGGGTGTCCGGAACCCTGTAGTACCTATCTGGTTTAGCAGGAGCCGGAGGTAAAGTGTCAGGAGAAGTGGAAGCATCATTAAATGCATCATCAACAACAGATAGAACTGGAGGAATAGCTAGAGGCCTATGCTGTGGTAAATGTAGAAAGGTCCTAAGCCTTTTTATTGAGTCTGAGAAATCTTGGCCCTGCCACTGGAATTGTTCCCTCATAGCATGCAAGGTTTCCCCAAAGGAAAATTCCTCAGGAGGAGAGGCTGAAGGGATGGACTCCTCAGCATCGGAGTCTTCGTAAGGAGAATAAGGAGCCTCAGGAGGATCAGAATGTTCTGAATCATCAGAAGAATCATCTGTGGCTACTGGCTCAGGGGGCTCTGCTCTAGGTCTCTTTTCTGGAGGAGGGAGAGAGGCCCTGTCTGGATGAGGCTGGGATCCACGGATAGTGATGAGATCCTGTGCCAAAGAAAGCATATGGGAGCTGGTGCTGGGCCTGTGAGAGGGGGGCTTGGCAGGCACTGGCTTTGAAGTTTTGGCTGCTTTAGCCCTGGCAAAGGCCTTAATAGACATAGCTGGAGGAGGCCTAGCAGCTCCACGTGCAGGAGTAGAAATATCTAGTGGAATGGTGTCTGATAATTCCTGTGAAATCGCAGCAGAAGGCTGGATTTCAGAAGCCGTTTCTACCAGAATAGAAGAGGCCTCGGTAGAAGGCAAGTTGTCGGCTGAGGAAAGAACCGCTTGCTCGGTTTCGGCCGAAACCGAGACAGTCGCGGATTGCTTGGCCGTGGTTTCAGCCGAAACCGCGGACCGCGAGTGTCGGTCCTTTTCTTTGCGTTTTTTAGTTATTTGCGTAGTCGGAGGATCCGATGGCATAATGTAGGCAAAATCGGAGCCGAAAATCTGTTCAGCAAAGTCCGAGCGACGTTTTAGCATCCGCCGGTTAAAAGAAGCACAGGCTAGACAAGCTGCTACGTCGTGGTCTGGGCCTAAACAATGAATACAATAGGAGTGGAAATCTTTATGAGGTATTTGTTTCCCACAAGATAAACAGTTATTAACTTTCTCTGACATCGGCTGAGGCAAGAAAGAGTCCCCAACGGGGTACTTAGCTTTATAGAAGTCTTCGAAGTAGTATTCGGTAGAAGTAATCTCTGGATCTGACCGACCGGCACTTGCGAACAGCTTCTGCTTCGGGCGCCACACGGCAAGAAAGACTGAGGAAAATGGCATCGGCTGATGCCTTTATACCCAAAAACTGCCACAATGACGTCGGGTGAAGTGCGACACCAGCCGAAGCCAGACCCAGACTTTGGAATCCGGCCGACCGAAGGGCTGCCTGATGACAGGACAACCCATTTGTTATGACTGCAGATGCATCCTTGAAGGACATCATCAGATGAACGGTTGTGGCTTTGGTTCAAAAAGCTTTATTACATACAAACACATCAGGATTGAGGCTTAGTAACTTAAATAAACTTATAAACAGACCGACTACTGCACTCATACATGTTAACACTGGCTATTCACTCAAATGGCACTGATGGCTGCAAGTGCTCTTTATTTACACGCATGTGCCCTCACTTTGAAATGCTTCTTAAAGTCACAACCTACACTCTGATCTCCATCCTCCCTCTGAGAAGCAAGTCATGCACAGTAATAATGACAATAATTACTGACATCCAGTTGTACAGAAAATCTTTTGACATGCAATTATACAGATCGTGTGACATAAAAATTACAAGTGAAACAATCGTGTCCAGGTTGCTGTGTATTTTACACTAGGTCTGGAAATAAGACCTGATCGTGTGACATAAAAATTAGGACTGGGTTTGGCAACTGGGACTGTCTTTAATGAATGTTCAACTTCAGGGACATCATCAGGAACAGGAATAGGTACTGAGATATGTCCTTCAACAGGAACATCGTCTAGACTGTACTGAGATCTAGAGTCTGCATCACAGGTACGATGCAGAGATATCGATTCAGATACCGGAAGAAGATGCCTGAAATTTCTTCTGTATTCTATACCCTCAGACTCTATTAAGTAAGATCTCGGTTCGGCACATATACCTTTCAATTGACCAATTCGATCAAAACCTTTTGCAGTCGGCATCCTTACCATCTCTCCTCTTTCAATGGATGAAGAAATCTGCTTGTTTTATCATAGTTGGACTTCTGGAATGAATACTTTTTGAATAGTTGAGCTTTGATTGCTCTGGTATTTTAGCATTATGCACCAACAAACTGGAACTGATAGGCAAGATTGTTCTGGTTTGCCTAGACTGAAGTCTCTGAGCAGGTGAGCCAAGTAAATGGTCACGGGGTTTATTTCTGAGATTAAGAAAATTGAAGAAAACATCAGTATGGTCACGCTTTGACCTCTCTAGTAATTGCTTTGCACTTTGTACTGCACGTTCAGCTAGGCTGTTTGACTGTGGGTACTCAGGACTACTGGCAAAGTACAGTTGTGTACACTTACCATAAATGTAGATGTTCGAGTGTATTCACTGTTGCAGTCATTACATTTGGGTAATCTGCTTGCAGGTTGCCCTCAGTTGGCCTGATTAACAAAGTCTTGAGTCCTGAGTCGGTTGCTATCCCTTCTTCCATGACGTCAGGGGTATAAAACATGCAGCCAACGCCATTACATCAGTTTTTCTTGCCCCAGATGTCAGGTGCCCCCCAATGGGGAGCAATTAAACATAAAAACACAAAGGTATGCCTCCAACAAAAAAGCAAATACACCAAAAAGGCTTTTAAGCATAGTAAAGGAAAGTAGAAGTATAGCCAAAGGAAGTTAGGGGGCAGGAGGAAGGGTAACCAGGACTGTAAAAGTAAATGCATTCTAACATCTACATTTATGGTAAGTGTACACAAAGTACAGTTGTGTACACTTACCATAAATGTGGTATTCACTGTTGCAGTCATTACATTTGGGTAATCCTGCTGGCAGGTTGCCCTCAGCCGGCCTGAATTCCAAAGTCTTGGGTCCTGCGTCGGCTGCTGTTGCCCATTCCCTGACGTCAGGTCGTCGGGGGTATATAAAAGAAGCAGCCGACGCCATTTTCTTCAATTTTTCTTGCCCCAGATGTCAGGTGCCCCAAAAAGGGTAGCCAAACTTTGTATATATATATTCATAAATACACCAATATAAATTTTACCTTCATCTATAAGCAAATACACCACATAGGTAGTATAAATCAGAGAAGGACAGATAAGATCCAAAAGAAAAAAGGGGGAAGGCGGGTGGGTAACCTGGACTGCAACAGTGAATACACTCAAACATCTACATTTATAGTAAATGTACACAACTGTACTATGTTTTTCGTGTTTCACTGTTGCAGTCATTACATTTGGGTAGAGTCTCAAAGCTATGGCTGGGAGGCTGGAACTAGACAGCAGTAGGAGCGGCTATGAGGCCCTGCAGGACTGCAATGGCAAAGCCTGCCCTGGATTTAGAGTAGAGTCACAGATAATGCTTTGTGAAGGTGTGCACTGAACTCCAAGTAGCCGCCTCTAAAATGTCTCTCGTTGGTACCCCCCTGAGAAAGGTGCTGAGGTGGCTGCAGCTCTGGCGGAATGAGGCCTAATGCCCTTAGGCACCGGTTTACCAATGTGTAAGTAGCAGAAACAAATGCAGTGGCCTAACCACTTAGAAATAGTCTGCTTTGAGATAGGCTTTCCTTGCGATCCTGCAGCATATGCCACTAGTAATTGCTCTGTCTTCCTGAAAGTTTTGGTTCTGTCCAAGCAGAATCTAAGCTGCCTGTGTATGTCCAAAGAATGCAGAATTCTCTCCCCTTTGTTCTGTGGATTTGGGTAAAGGGTTGGCAGATGGATGGCTTGGTTAAGAGCCACACTGGACACTACTTGAGGCATAAATGTTGGGTTTGTCCTCAGGGAAACCGTCTGGATGAAAAGTGATGAAAGGTTCCACAGCCATGAGCGCCTGTAGCTCTGAAACTCGTCTTGCAGAAGTAATTTAGAAAATGGCATCGGCTGCATCTTTTATACCCCTGGCACACTGACGTCAGGGAAGAGGCGACAGCAACCGACACCGGACCTAGACTTTGGAATTCTGGCCGACCAAGGGTGGCCTGCCAGCAGGATAACCCAAGAGTAATGACTGCAACAGCAAAACATGATGAACATCTCGTCTTGCAGAAGTAATTGCTAAGAGCAGAGATGTTTTCCAAGATAAAAACTTCATAACAGCAGTAGCAGCTGGTTAAAAAGGAGGCAGTGTGAGCTTTTCCAAGACATAGTTGAGGTCCCATGCAGGTATTGGTACTCTCCTTGGGGGCCTTAAATTTTTGGCTCCTCTGAGGTACTGCCTTAATAAAGAGTGAGAAAAAAGTGGTGGCTCTGTATTGTAATGAGCCGAAATGGCAGAGGCATGAATTTTAATTGATGAAAAAGATAGGCCTTTGCCCAGCATCTCAGTTAAGTATTGCAAAATTTGAGGAATATTTGGTACCGCTGTATCAGTTCCTTGTGCCTGGTTCCAGGCACAGAATCTCTTCCATTTTCCAGCATAAGATTTTCTAGTACTAGGCCTTCTGGCTTCCAGAATGACATCCATCACAGCTTTGCTGAGTGGTGTTTTTTGTATGACTACATTATCCGCCATGCTGCCAAGTTTAATGTCCTGAGCTGGCTGTGCATGATCTCATTGTTTTGCTGGGACCGTAGTCGAGGTATTTGAGGTAAGGTCCAAGCTGGGTATAGAGATAAGTTCCTTAGTATTTGATACCAGTACTGGCGTGGCCAGTCTGGGGCAATCAGTATCATCTTTGGCTTCTCCTGTCTGACCTTTAGGAGCACCTTGGGGAGGAGAGGCAGTGGAAGAAAGGCGTATACTGACAGGTTTTTCCAGCTGAAGGATAGGGCATCCACTTTCCATGCTTATCTGTGATAAGTCTTTGTGGAGAATCTTTTTAGTTGGTAATTGAGAGGGGAAGCAAATAGATGTCTGGGCATCCCCATTTCCTTGTTATCATGCAGAAGACTTACGGATCCAGCTGCCACTCGTGGGGATCCATGAGGTTTCTGCTTAGTTCGTCTGCCAGAGTATTTTCCTTTCCTGGCAGGAAATTGTGCCTGCAGATGTACTTGGTAAGTCAAAGCTGTGTCCCACAAGGTCATGGCTAGTCTGCAAAGGGGGTAAGAGTGCGTGTCCCCCTGCTTGTTTATATACCACATGACCGTGGTGTTGTCTGTCTATCAGTAGTTGTCCCGGTTGAAGTAGGTCCTTGAAGGCTGTCAGTGCATTTTGAACAGCTAACATCTCTTTTTGATTTATATGTAGATGCATTTGGTTTGAGGACCATGTGCCCTGAATGCATCTTCCTGCCATGTGGGCTCCCCAGGCATAGTCTGATGCATCCGTTGTTAGTGTCTGCCTAGCTGGAGGTAGTGTGAATGGCTGTCCCTTGTTCTGGTGACAAGCCTTTGTCCACCATCGAAACTCCTGTGGCAGGCAGGGAATGAGAGTAATGACTGTTTCTAGGCTGTGGCAATGCTGAGTCCAAACACTTTTAGGTACCATTGAAGTTTCCTCATATGCAGTCTTGCAAATGGAATTAGTAGGATGCAGGAGGCCATGAAGCCCAAAGCCTGCAAAATTTTTCTTGCAGATAATTGGGCCTTTGTTGCCAACATTTTGAAATAGGTAGTCAGTTGCCTTTGTTTGTCTGGCATGAGATAAGCCATCTGGGTAGTTGTACTCAAACTTGCACCCAGGAATATTATCTCTTATGAGGGTACTAATTTTGATTTCTTTTTGTTGACTGGCTTTTTGTTGACTGTGTACCCTAACATGTTAGAAGTCTTTTTACAAACACCAGATGTTAAAGTAGAATGTCCTTGTTCTCTGCTTGAATGAGACGGTCGTCCAAGTAAGGATATATTTGTATCCCTCTTTGTCTGCAGAATGCAATTAGTGGTGCCAGGCACTTTGCAAAGACCCTGGGCGCAGTAGATAAGCCAAAGGGCAGTGCAGAGAATTGGTAATGCATTGAACCAGCCTTGAATCTTGGGTATCTTCTGTATGAGTGTTTGACTGGAACATGCAGGTATGCCTCTTTTAGGTCTAAAGTCACAAGCCAAGAATTCTTGCCCAGCATGGGCAGAAGCTGCTGCAAAGTCAACATTTTGAATTTCGGAATATCTAGGAAAGTGCTCAGAATAGATAGGTCCAGTATCGGCCTCCAGGCCTTGTCCTTTCTGGGTACCAAGAACAGTCTTGAGTAAAATCCTTGTCCCTGCTCTTGCTCTGGTACTTGCTGAATGGCACCCATGTCCATGAGGGATGAGACTTGTTTTTGTGCCTCTGCCCATTGATTTTATGGCAGATCTGGCCAGCCGTTCGCCTTTGGCAGAGTATGGAAATGGAACTTGTAGCCTTGTGACACTATGTTTAGAACCCACTTGTCCTGGGTTATGATGTGCCAATTTTGAGCAAAAAGTGCTAATTTTCCCCCTAAGGGTGCTGCCAGAAGGTAAGTGCTTGGTGCTGGCAGGGGGAAGTCATTGGGACTGTTTTCTGCATGTTTGTGATCTATCTACTCCAGCTTTGGAGGTAGAAGCTCCCCATTGCTTGGGCCTATAAGAACCTTGCGCCAGGGATCTGTCCCTAGGGCCTCTGGATCTGCCCCTTTGAGGTCTGTCTGACACAGGAAAGGACCAATTTTTTGTAGGCCAGTGTCTACTAAACCTAGGTGGCTGTACTTGTAAAAAGATCTTTGACAGTTTGCATAGATTTAGCTTGGTCCTCCATTTTCTTTAACACCTCTTCTGCCTTAACACCAAACAAAGTATCATGCTGTAAAGGTGCATCTAGTAATTTTCTTTAACCAAACATGCCTCCTAATTACAAAACCCGTAACTGCGGCCCTGCAGGAGGCCTCCAAAGAATCAAAACCACATTGCAAAGTATGTTTTCCAATTTGTTCTGTTGAATACAATAAATCTTGCATTTCCTTGTTTTCTGCACATTCAGAATTTAACAACATTTTCTGTTTAAGCAATCCCATGACATGTTGCTGATACTTAAGCATATGAAATTGAGAGTTTAAGGCCCTTATAACCAAAGTTGCAGATGTGTAAACCTTTTTTCCCCATCTATTCAGTGCCCTTGAATCTCTGTCAGAGGGGGTTGGGGGTTTTGCAGTGGAAGCCTCAACTCCCTTTGGACCCTGTGAAATAGTTTCTGGGTCAGCAGCAGAGTTTCTAAAAAGAAATGTGTGCGAGTCAGGAACCCTGTAATATCTGTCAGGCTTAACAGGAGCTGGGGGTTAAGAAGTCAGGGGTCAGACTAGACTCATACATCATCTACAATGTCTAACAGATGGAATGGCTAGAGGCCTGTGCTGAGGTAGTAAAAGAAAATCCCTGAGCCTATTTTTAGATTCTTAAAAATCTTGGCTCTCCCAGTGGAAATGCTCCCTCATGGTATGCAAGGTTTCTCCAAAAGAATAGTCCTCAGGAGGAGATGCTGAAGGTATAGATTCTTCAGCATCAGAATCCTCATGGGGGGGGAAGAGAATATTCCTCATCAGAAGAGGAATCAGAAGAAATAGAAACCTGATCTGAAGATTCATAGTCAGTGTCTTGCCTAGGCCTCTTATCAGGAGGGGGATGGGAACCCCTGATCAAGGTAATCAAGTTTTCGGCCATTTTGAGCATCTGTTTTTTGGGCATAGAGGCCTATCCACGTGGCTCTTGAGTTTGTTTCCTTGCTTTACAAGGTGCTTTAGTCTTTGCCTTTGAAGCTGAAGTCATTTTAATGTAAAAATGTTTAGGTCTGAATACACCCTCAGAAGCCGGTACCTGCTCAGCGGCTCCGGACCCATCTGAGGGATTAGCGTCCGAGGCTCCAATACCTTGAGTATCCAGCGGCATGGCCAACAATGTGGGAGTCGGTAGCGGCCTGTGACTCTAAAGTAGCGGGCGTCAGGGGCTGTGAAAGCACCTGAGAACCGGCGACTGGCTTAGGAGAAGCTTCGTCATCGGTTTTGGGCCTCGGTTGTTTTTATTTATCCTTTTCTTTGTGTTTTTTTGTAAACTCTGGTAGTCAGATGGCTATCCGACAACATTTCAGGGTAATTAAACCGGCGCCCAAAAAAAGTTTAAAGACAAATCATACCGACGCTTAATAGTGCATTGGTTAAATCTAGCACAAAACTGACAACCAGTAACATTGCGATCAGGGCCTACGCAAGGAATACAGTAAGAATGAAAATCCTTATGAGGTATTTGCTTTCCACAAGAAATACAATTATTAACTTTTTCTGACATCGGTCTGGAGCAAGAAAAAAGTTTCCCCAACGGGGTACTTAGCTTTATTGAAGACTTCGGATCTGATCTGAAACTCAAACATGAAAATCTCAGGAGTCGGCCGACCGGCACTTGTGAACTGTTTCTGCTTCAGGCACCGCGCGACAAGAAAGACTGGAGAAAATGGCGTCGGCTGCTTTTTTTATACCCCTGACGACCTGACGTCAGGGAATGGGCAACAGCAGCCGACGCAGGACCCAAGACTTTGGAATTCAGGCCGGCTGAGGGCAACCTGCCAGCAGGATTACCCAAATGTAATGACTGCAACAGTGAAACACGAAGGACATCTGTACTATGTTCTTTGTGTTTCACTGTTGCAGTCATTACATTTGGGTAATTCCCAAAGCTATGGTTGGGAGGAGGAGTTTTGATAGCATTAGGGCCAGCTATAAGGCCCTACAAGATTGCAGTGGCAAAGCCAGCTCTGGATTTAGAGAAAACTGGCAAATGATAATGCTTGGTGAAAGTATGTACAGAACTCCAGGTAGCAGCTTCTAGGATGTCCCTGGTAGGAACGCCTCTGAGAGAGGCTGTAGAAGTAGATGCAGCCCTGGTGGAGTGAGGTCTGATCTCCTGGGGGATAGGTTTTCCATGGTGCTTATAGCAGAAATTAATGCAATGGCTTATCCACTTAGAAATGGTTTGTTTTGAAATAGCCTGCCCCTCCGCCCCTGCAGCAAATGCTACCAGCAGTTGTTCAGATTTTCTTTGAGGTTTAGTCCTGTCCAAGTAGAATCCAAGTTGTCTGTGCACATCCAAGGAATGCAGAATCTGTTCCCTTTGTTCTGTGGATTGGGAAAGAAGGTTGGCAAATGAATGGACTGATTAAGAGCCACACTGGATACCACCTTGGGCATGAAGGATGGATTGGTTCTGAGTGACACCCTGTCCGCTTGAAAGATGATGAAAGGCTCCACTGCCATAAGGGCCTGTAATTCAAATACCCTTTTAGCTGAAGTGATTGCTAAAAGGAAAGCTGTTTTCCAAGAAAGAAATTTTAAGTCTGCAGTAGCAGCTGGCTCGAAAGGAGGTAGAGCGAGTTTCTCCAATACAAAGTTAAGGTCCCAGGCTGGGGTTGGAGCTCTCCTGGGTGGTCTCAAATTTTTGGCCCCTATGACGTACTGCTTAAGCAGTGGATAAGAGAAGAGGGGAGGTTAGGTGTTATAATGATCTGAAATGGCCGAGACGTGGATTTTAATGGAGGAAAAAAACAGCCCCTTGTGAAGCGTCTCAGTTAAGTATTGTAAAATCTGAGATAAACAGGGCACTGCTGTGCTCATCCCTTGAGATTGGTTCCAGGCACAGAATCTTTTCCATTTTTCAGCATAAGATTTTCTAGTACTAGGCCTCCTTGCCTCTAAGATGACATCCATCACAGGTTTGCTGAGGGATGGTAAGGGAGAGTTTAAGTAATTAGCCAGGCTGCAATGTTCAGTGTTGGAAGCGGAGGGTGCAGAATCTGGTTCTCCTGCTGAAACAGCAGGGAAGGAGTCTGAGGCAGGTGCCATGGAGATAACAGTGACACACTGCGCAGGAGGGGGTACCAGTGTTGGCGTGGCCAGTCTGGAGCAATCAAAATCATCCTTGGTTTGTCCTGTTTGACTTTTAGTAGTACTTTGGAGAGCAGAGGTAGCGAGGGGAAAGCATAGACTGATAGGGTTTTCCAGCTGAAGGACAGAGCATCCACTTTCCAGGCTTGTTTGTGGGGAGTCCTTGTGCAAAATTTGTCCAATTGTTAGTTCTGGGGGGAGGCAAACAGGTCTATATCTGGGCTCCCCCATTTGCTTGTCAACATGTTGAAAATCCTTGGTTCCAGTTTCCACTCGTGTGGGTCCATGAGGTTTCTGCTTAGTCTGTCTGCCAGCCAGTGTATTTAGTTTTCCTGGCAAGAATTGAGCTTGTAGGTGCACTTGGTAGCTCAAGGCTGTGTTCCACAATGCCATGGCTAGTCTGCAGAGGGGGTAAGAATGTGTACCCCCCCTGCTTGTTTATGTACCACATAACCGTGGTGTTGTCCGTCTTTACCATTAGTTGTCCTGGAAGAATGTAGTCCTTGAAGGCTGTCAGAGCATTCTGTACAGCTAACATTTCTTTTTGATTGATATGCAGGTGCATTTGACTTGGGTTCCATTTGCCCTGAATGCACTTCCCTGCCAGGTGAGCCCCCCATGCATAGTCTGATACATCTGTTAGGGTTTGGGCGGCAGGGGTGGTGTGAAAGTTAGTCCCTTGTTTTAGTGGCAGGCCTCTGCCCACCAAAGGAACTCTAGGCATAGGCAAGGTACGATAGGAATCATTGTTTCTAGGCTGTGAGAATATTGACTCCATAGGCTTTTTAGACACCACTGTTTCCTCATATGCAGTCTAGCATATGGAATTAGAAGAATGCAGGAAGCCATGAACCCCAAGGCTTGCAGTATTTGTCTTGCAGATAGCAGGGTTTTTGTGGCCACTTGTTTTGAAGTAGGTTGTCAAATGAATTTGCTTTTCTGGCGTGAGGTAAGCCATCTGGGATGTTGTATTCAAGCTTGCTCCCAGGAATGTAATTTGTTGACAGGGTACCAGTTGTGATTTCTTTTCATTTATGGTGTACCCCAGACAAGTTAGAACCCTTTTTACAAACGCCAGATGATTCAAAAGTATGTCCTGGCTTTCTGCCTGAATTAGACAATTGTCCAGGTATGGGTATATTTGAATACTTCTTTGCCTGCACAATGCAATAACTGGAGCTAGGCACGTTGTGAATACCCTGGGCGCAGCAGACAAGCCGAAGGGCAGTGCAGAGAACTGATAGTGCGTGTAGCCTGATTTGAAGCGTAGGTATCTTCTGCAAGATTCCCCGATTGGGATGTGCAGGTATGCTTCTTTTAAATCTAGTGTTGCCAACCAGGCGTCTTTGCCTAGCATAGGAAGTAAATGGTGAAGAGTCAGCATCTTTAATTTTGGAATCTTCAGAAAGGTGTTTAGAGTAGACACGTCCAGGATTGGACGCCATGATTCGTCTTTTCTAGGTACAAGGAAAAGTACAGTTTTGTACCTACCATAAATGTAGATGTTCAAAGATCCACATTGCTGCAGTCCTAACACTTGGGTAGTCCGCTGTCCCAGTCGGCCCGAATACCAAAGTATAAGGCTGACGTCGGTCAAGGCGCATTTGACTGACATCAGGACGTCAGGGTACAAATGCGCATGACCGACGTCATATCCTCAGTCTTTTCTTGCCCCAGATGTCAGAAGACCCTAAAAAGATAAGGCCAAAACCAAAAAACACCAAACACTCCTGTACCTAATATATGTACAATATATACAAATTTTCAAAATAGAACCCCACCCACACAACCACCCCTAAACACAGAGGGGAAGGAGGGAGGGTAAATTGGACTGCAGCAATGTGGATCTTCGAACATCTACATTTATGGTAGGTACAAAACTGTACTATGTTCTTCATCTCACATTGCTGCAGTCCTAACACTTGGGTAGAATCCCAAAGCAGAGGTAAGGGAGGATGGCTAAACTATAATGAAGCAGGAGCTGCCAAAATGCCCTGCAACACGGCAGTGGCAAAACCAGCCCTGGATTTAGAATAGAGAGGAAGGTGGTAATGCTTGGAGAAAGTATGCACTGAACTCCAAGTAGCTGCCTCCAAAATATCCTTAGTTGCCACCCCCCTTAGAAATGCTGTTGAAGTGGCAGTAGCCCTCGTGGAATGAGGCCTAATCCCAGCTGGAATCTCCTTGCCATGATGGGAATAACAGAATGCAATGCAAAACCCAATCCACTTAGATATAGTTTGTTTTGACACAGGCTTGCCCTGGGAACTCAAAGCAAAAGAAACAAACAACTGCTGAGACTGCCTAAAATCCCTAGTCCTGCTTAAATAATAACGCAACTGCCTGTGTACATCTAAAGTGTGCAAAATCTTTTCCCCCTTATTTTGGGGATCTGCATAAAAAGTAGGCAAATGAATAGTTTGGTTTAAAGCCACACTAGAAACCACCTTAGGCATAAATGAAGGATTAGTACGTAATGATACCCTATCCTTATGAAAAATCAAAAAAGGCTCAACCGCCATAAGGGCCTGCAATTCAGAAACCCTTCTTGCAGAAGTAATGGCCAACAAAAGCAGTCTTCCATGACAAGTATTTCAATTCAGCAGTAGCCGCAGGCTCAAAAGGTTGTAGAGTAAGTTTCTCAAACACAAAATTGAGGTCCCAAGCAGGAGTAGGAGCTCTACGGGGGTCTTATATTCTTTGCCCCTCTAAGAAATTGCTTGAACAAAGGATGAGAAAACAATGGTGGGTCACCATCATAGTGAGCTGAAATTGCTGCAGCATGAATCTTAATGGAAGAGAAAGACAAACCTTTGTCCAATAACTCAGTAAGATATTGAAGAGCCACACTCAAATTAGGCTCAGAAACATCCAAATCCTTTGCTGCACTCCAAAATAAAAATCTCTTCCATTTTTCTGCATACACTTTCTGGCCATTCACGTCTTCTGGCTTCCATAATCACATTCAAAACTTGTTGAGGAAGTTGAGACCTGCTATGGTTCAAAACAGAATATGCCAGGCTGTTAGATGAAGAGAGTGAAGCTTGACATTGAGAAGATGACCGTCCCTCTGAGACAAAAGGTGTGGAATTAAAGGTAAAGGCCATGGAGGCTTCCTTACCAGATTCCTCAGTAATGGGTACCAGTGTTGCGAGGCTAATCTGGAGCTATCAAAATCATCCTTGGCTTGTCTTGTCTGACCTTTAGGAGTACCTTTGGGAGGAGAGGCAGAGGTGGAAAGGCATACACATGAAGATTTTCCCAACTGTCCGAAAGAGCATCCACTTTCCAAGCTGTGTGATGAAACCTTTTCGTGCAAAACTTTGGCAGCTGGTGGTTTAGTGGAGAAGCGAACAGATCTATGTCTGGAGTTCCCCAGGACACTGTCAATTGTCGAAATACATGAAGATCCAGTTTCCACTCGTGGGGATCCATGATTTGCCTGCTTAACACATCTGCTAAGGAGTTCTGTGCTCCTGGCAGAAACCTTGCCTGTAGATTTAGCTGCAAGCTGAGCGCAGTCTCCCACAAAATCATTGCTTGCCTGCATAGAGGATAAGAATGTGTTCCCCCTTGCTTGTTGATGTACCACATGACAGTTGTGTTGTCTGTTAGAATCAACACCTGCCCAGGAAGAAGTAACTCCTTGAAAGCCATTAATGCAAACTGGACTGCTAACATCTCCTTCATGTTGATATGTAGATGCTGTAGTCTGGCAGGCCACTTGTCCTGTATCCACTTTCCATTCAGATGAGCTCCCAAGCTATGTCTGAGGCATCTGTCGTTAGAATCTGACTCGCCTCTGGCGGGTCACAGAGAGTCCCTTGTTTAGGTGACATTCCTGAGCCCACCACAAAAATTCCTTTTGAATGCAAGGTATTATTGGAATGACAGTGTCCAAATCCTGGCAGTGCTGTGTCCATACATTTTTAGATACCATTGCAGCTTCCTCATATGCAGTTTGGCATTGGGAAGCACCAGAATACAAGATGCCATGAACCCTAATGCTTGAAGGACTGTCCTTGCAGTCAGCACGGACTGATGAGATAGTTGATGGAAGTAAAGGGATAGACTCTTTTGTTTGTCCGGGGTTAAAAGGCCATCTGGGCTGCTGT
The DNA here is from genome assembly GCF_019279795.1 of Protopterus annectens. NCBI lineage: Eukaryota > Metazoa > Chordata > Ceratodontiformes > Protopteridae > Protopterus > Protopterus annectens. The sequence continues at coordinate 1,443,237,694 of NC_056729.1, read as the reverse complement.
ATTCAGTCTCACACCCAGAAAGCACATGTCTTGAGAGGGTACTAGACTGGACTTTATTTCGTTCACAGAATACCCCAGGCATCTTAGCACTGCTATCACATATTCCAGATGCTGAAGAAGCTCGTCCTTTTCTTGAGCCAGAATCAGACAGTCGTCCAAGTAAGGATAGATTTGTATTCCTTTTAGCCTGAAAAAAGCTACAACTGGAGCCAGAACTTTTGTGAATACTCTGGGCAGTAGATAAGCCAAAGGGCAATGCAGAGAACTGATAATGTGAATTTCCAGCTCGAAACGCAGATACTTCCTGCAACTGAGTCTGATAGGCACATGAAGGTAAGCCTCCTTGAGATCTAAAGTTACCATCCAGTGATCTTTGCCCAGCAGAGGTAAAAGCTGTTGTAACGTCAACATTTTGAACTTGGGAATGTCCAAATAAGTGTTGAGGATAGACAAATCCAAAATTGGTCTCCACGTGTTCCCCTTTTGGTACTAGGAACAGGCGAGAATAAAATCCTAGGCCCCTTTCTGGCACAGGAACCGCTGAATGGCCCCTATCTGGAGCAACAGAGAAATTTGCTTGTGAGCCTCTTTTCTTTGTATAGGAGGAATGTCTGGCATGCCTTTGAAAGGAGGCAAGGTATGGAAATAAAACCTGTAACCGTGGTGAACGATATCCAATACCCATCTGTCTTGGGTAATAACACTCCAATTTTCTTTGAAAAGTGCCAGCCTTCCTCCCAAAGGTGCTGCCAGACGAGAAGGCTCTGGCAGCTGAAAAGGCAAGTCATTGGGTCTGCTTACGAAAGGACTGACCCCTGCCCTCACCAGAAGACTGGGCAGGCGAACTGCCTGTTCTAGGCCTAAAAGAACCTTGAGCTCTGCCCCTACCACGTCTAGATCTACCCCTAGACTGAGAATCATAAGGATAAGTCCACCCCTTAGTAGGCCAATTTCTACTAAACTTTGGAGGCTGAACCTGCAAAAAATCTTTAACAGTCTGCATAGACTTAGCCTTGTCCTCCATTTTCTTTAAAACTGCTTCCACAGGCGCACCAAATAACACATCAGATTGTAAAGGAGCATCTAAAATCCTTGTCTTTACATGTTCAGCTAAATTCTGATCCCTCAGCCAGGCGTGCCTGCGAAGAACAGAACCAGTGGCTGCCACCCTCGAAGAGGCCTGTACAGCATCAAAACCACATTGCAAGGAATGCTTACCCACCTGTTCAGAAACATGAACCAAATCCTGCAACTCTTTACACTCAATACCTTCCGCCAGAGCGTCCACCTTAGACTTCAATTGTGAAAGGAGATAATTTTGGTATTTCAACATGTGAAACTGGCAATTCAAAGCCCTCATGGCTAAAGTGGAAGAAGTATACACCTTTTTCCCCAATCTATCCAAAGCCCTTGCCTCTTTATCAGAAGGAACAGGATTTTTAACAACAGAAGCCTTAACACCTTTAGGGCCCTGAGAAACAGTTTCTGGGTCTGCCCTAGGACTCTTAAAAGATACTTATGAGCTTCAGGCACCCTATAATACCTGTCCGGTTTAACTGGGGCAGGAGGCAAAGAATCAGGGTTCAGGGAAGCCTCTGCAAAACATCCTCTACCACATCCAGAACAGGAGGAATAGCTAAAGGCCTATGCTGGGGTAGAAACAAAATTCCCTAAGCCTTTTCCTAGAATCAGAGAAATCTTGACCTTCCCATTTAAAATGCTCCCTCATGGAATGAAGAGTCTCTGAAAAAGAAAAATCCTCAGGAGGAGAAGCCGAAGCTGTAGAGTCATTTACATCAGAATCAGAATAAGGAGGATACTCCTGCAAGTCTTCAGAAGACTCAGAAGCCTCGAACACTGCTCAAAACTCTCAAGCTCAGGTTCCACCCTAGGCCTCTTATCAGGGGGGGGGTAAAGAACCTCTAATCATAGTAATCAAATCTTCTGCCATTTTAAGCATATGTTTCTTAGGCAGAGACCCTGAAGAACTAGGGGAGACCCCCACTGAAGTTAACCCTGGCCGGCCTCTAGAAGGAGCCTTGGAAACAGAAGGGGAGGGCCTAACCACCTTAGAAAGGAGGGAGAACAGCTACCTGAGAAGCCCCTTCAGCCTGGCCTACCTCCTGAGAGGACACATCTTGTAACAGTAAAGTCTCTCCCTGAGAATCCAGAGGAACTTCTGGTAGAACCACCGGCTCCACAGAGCCCTCTAAAGAACCGACGTCCGGGACAGACGGTTCTTCCACCCTAGGCTTCGCTACTTTGTCTTTGCGCTTTTTAGACGAAGCGGGCGTCGGAGCATCCGACGGCATGTTGTAATTACAACGCTTCCCAAAAACTAACCTGGCACAATCTAATCTTCTCTTAATAGTGTGTTTGTTAAATCTAGCACAAGAGCGACAGCCAACAACGTCGTGCTCAGGCCCTAAGCAAGGTATACACAATGTATGGTAATCTCTATGAGGTATCTGTTTCCCACAAGAAATACAGTTATTCACTTTTTCTGACATCCGGTTAAATACTGAGGCAAGAAAAAACCAAAATATTCCCCAACGGGGTACTTAGCCAACTTTGATTCGGTCTGAAACTCCGACTTCAGAAAATTTCAGAACGCCAACCTGCATTCGCAATACTGCTTCTGCATCGGACCATGCGGCAAAAAAGACTGAGGATATGACGTCGGTCATGCGCATTTGTACCCTGACGTCCTGATGTCAGTCAAATGCGCCTTGACCGACGTCAGCCTTATACTTTGGTATTCGGGCCGACTGGGACAGCGGACTACCCAAGTGTTAGGACTGCAGCAATGTGAGATGAAGAACATCACCTGGAGTAGAAACCTTGTCCCTTTTCCTCTTCTGGTACCAGTTGAATAGCTCCCATGCTTAAGAGAGAAAGTACTTGTTTTTGAGCCTCTGCCCACTGGTTTGGGGGTAGGTCCGGCCACCCATTTGGTGTTGGCAATGTGTGTAAGTGAAATCTGTATCCCTGGGACACTACATTTAAAACCCATTTGTCCTGGGTAATGAGTTCCCAGTTCTTTGCATGAAGAGCAATCTTTCCCCCCAAAGGGGCAGTCAGAAGATAAGTGCTTGGAAATTTTAAAAGGAAGTCATTGAGACAGTTTACCACAGGGGGTGTCTTGTTATTCCCAGACTTGGAAGTGGAGGCCCCCCACTGCTTAGTTCTGCGAGTCCCCTGGGACTGAAACCTGGAGTTTTTGCTGTGTCTGGGTTTGGCTTGAGAAGACCTGGAAGGGGCTGGAAAGGACCAATTCTTAGAAGGCCAGTGCCTACTAAATCTAGGAGGCTGAACTTGTAAAAAATCTTTAACAGTTTGCATAGACCTAGCTTTATCTTCCATCTTTTTAAGAACTTCAGCCTTGTTGCCAAACAGGCGGTCCTGATTTAAAGGAGCAGCCAACAATTTAGCTTTAACATGAGCAGGCAAAGATTGCTCCTTAAGCCAAGCATGCCTTCTAAGCACAGACCCAGTAACAGCAGCCCTGCAAGAGGCCTCTAAAGAATCAAAACCACATTGCAAAGTATGTTTTCCAACTTGTTCAGCAGAATGCATTAAATCCTGTAAGTCTATTTTCCGCACAGTCAGGAATCAACATAATTTTCTGTTTAAGCAGTCCAGTAACATGTTGCTGATATTTTAACATATGACATTGGCAGTTTAAAGCTCTAATTGCCAAGGTTGCTGAAGTATAAACCTTTTTACCCCATCTATCCATCGCCCTGGAGTCTCTATCAGAAGGGGTAGGATTTTTAGCAGTAGAAGCCTTGATGCCCTTGGGCCCTTGTGAAATAGTCTCCGGATCTACAATAGAATTTTTGAAAAGGAACTTGTGGGACTCAGGGACCCTGTAGTATCTGTCAGGTTTACTGGGAGCAGGAGGCAGGGAATCAGGGGCCAAACTGGATTCCGAGAAAGCATCATCAACAATGTCTAGTACAGGAAGAATAGACAAAGGCCTATGCTGAGGTAGGAGAAGGAAATCCCTAAGCCTCTTTTTTGAATCAGAAAAATCCTGGCTTGCCCAGTGAAAATGCTCCCTTAGAGTATGTAAGGTTTCCCCAAAAGAAAAATCCTCAAGAGGGGAAGCAGAGGGAATAGAGTCCTCTGCATCGGAATCCTCATAAGTAGGTAAGGACAAATCCAGGTCATCAGAAGAGTCAGAAAAAACAAGTCCTGATCAGAACATTCATAATCAAGCTCAGCCCTAGGCCTCTGGGGGGGGGGTTGGCTACTTCTGATTAGAGTTATTAGATCTTCAGCCATTTTTATCATTTGTTTTTTAGGCATAGAGGCCTAAGCATGTGGCCTGGGCATCATTTTTTAGACATGGATCGAGATTTAGGCCTTAGTAATGATGGAGGTGTCAATTTAATATGCAAGCCTGTAAGCCTGAATACACCCTCAGAAGCCGGTGCCTGCACAGCGGCTCCAGATCCATCCAAGGTAGAGACATCCACGGATTCCATAGCTGAAGTATCTCGCGGCATATCGGACTCCGAATGGGTCTCAGTAGAAGCCTGTGAATCAGAAGTAGTGGGTATCAGGGGCTGTGAAAGCACCTCACTGAGTACCGGCGAACTGGCGACTGGCTTAGGAGAAGCGTTGTCAGCAGTTTTGGACCTCGGCGGCCTGTCTCTGTCTTATTCTTTGCGTTTTTTCAGAACCCCGGTAGTCAGATGGCTAACCGATGACATTTCTGGATAATTAAACCGAGAACCGAAATATTTAGAGGCAAAAATATACAGATAACGGATAGTGCGCTGATTAAATAAAGCACAAAACTGACAGCAAGGTACGTTGTGGTCAAGGCCTAGGCAAGGAATACAGTACGAATGAAAATCTTTATGAGGTATTTGCTTTCCACAAGTAATGCAATTATTAACAGGTAATGCAATTATTAACTTTTACTGACATCGAAAAGGAGCAAGAAAAAGTTTCCCCAATGGGGTACTTGGCTTTTAGTTGAAGACTTCGGTTCTGAAACTCGAAAACGAAAATTTCAGGAGTCGGCCAACCGGCACTTGCGAACTGCTTCTGCTTCGGGCACCGCATGGCAAGAAAGACTGATGTAATGCCGTTGTCTGCATGTTTTATTACCCTGATGACCTGACGTCATGGAAGAAGGGACAGGAATCGATGCAGAACCCAAGACTTTGTTAATCAGGCCGAATGAGGGCAACCTGCAAGCAGATTACCCAAATGTAATGACTGCAACAGTGAAACACGAAGAACATCATTGATAAAGTCCTACTCTTCTGCAAATGTCTGAAATAGCAGACTGGTAAATTGGGTACCGTTGTCAGAAATAACTTTGTGTGGACCACCATGGACTGAGAAATAACGTTTCAACTTACTAATGACAGTACTGGATGTTAGGTTAGGTAGCAGATCAATCTTTAACCAATTCGAATTAGAGTCTACCAACACTAAGTAATGTTGACTATTCCACTCAAATATGTCAGTGGCTACTGTTGACCAGGGTGATCAGGGTAGTTCAGGAATCTGGTTTAGCTGACAAGTGGACTGGGTCTGGTTTTGCAAATGTGGTTTAGTACTACTGCATTACTGACCAAGATGAAAGTACTTTACGGATATCTTTTGACAAAGAATGACAAAATGCTAGTCCTCTTGCCCTTAAAATCTGGATGTATTCATGTTGCAAGGAAGTAGGAATGACAACTTTTGGACCTTTGAAAAATAATACCAACTTCCATCAACATCTCATCTCTGTAAGGAAAATAAGGTTAGACTCGGTTATGAAGTGATTGAGCTTTTGCAAAATTGGATCAGTCTTTGTATGATCTTTTGGCTCATCAATTCTTGTGGTAGAAAAATTACTCACTTCCATGACATTGAAGTCAAAATTCTCAGCATCAAGAGAGGTGTGGTACTTCTGGGTGATCTGGATAAGGTATCAGCCAGATAAAGTTTGCCTTTTGTATAGACCATTTTGAGATTATACTTTTGTAATCCGAGCATCATTCTTTGTAGTCTTGCTGGAGCTGTATGCATGGTCTTCTTTAAAATAGTGACTAGAGGTTGATGATCAGTCTCCATCTGCATAGCTCGGCCATAAATATAATCATGGGACTTCGAACATGCGAACACAACTGCCAAAAGTTCCTTCTCAATCTGAGCATACTGCACCTCACTCTGGGTAAGACTTCTAGATGCATAGGCTACTGGTCTGCCCTCTTGAAGAAGAACTGCACCAAGACCAAACATTGAAGCATCACAGGAAAGAATTACTGGCTCGAGGACATCATAGTATCTTAAAGTTTCAGGTCATCAAATGCTCTCTGGTGTTGTTCCACCCAGGACCAGGTAACATTTTTGCATCTCAGCTCTCTTAAAGGTACTAATAATTCACTGAAGTCTGGTATAAACTTGCCCAAATAGTTAATCATACCAAGAAAATGCTGTTAGGCTTGGACATTGTCTGGAGCTGGAATCTCAAGAATGGCTGTTCATAGGTTCATAGGTGTGTACTAGACTAAAGGCACTGAAACCTTTACAAGCCTATCCCATGGAAGTGCCCTGGCATCGTGCCGCCCAACCTTAGTTCCCACTGCCTCTATCAAGTAGACCCAGTGCAGTGATCCCCGGGGTGAACTTTCCATTTCCCATCCACTCATCAAGATTTCTCTTGAAGAGGGCCAGTTTGTTTGGAAGGATCTGGTCGTAAGCCTGAACTGGTAAATAAATGACCGATATAATTAACTTCTGGTAGCCTGAATTTACATTTTACAGGACTGAGCTTTAGATGCACTTCACATGCTCTTTTCAGAATTTTCCTGAGGTTTCTGTCATGCCCTGCTTCATCATTGCCTCCAACTAGTAAATCAACTACTATTATAGTACACGTATAGCCTGAAAAAATTAGCTCCACTGCACACTGAAAAACTTCACTGGCAGAATTTATTCCAAAAGGCATTCTGAGAAATCTTTAACTACTAAATGGCGTACTGAATGTAGTCAGTAGTGAAGATCTACGATCAAGCGTTACTTGCCAAAATGAACTTTTTGCATCTAAGACAAAAAAACAGTAGCATTTAGAATGAGGGCAGCAACTTCCTCGACTGTATGCATAGGATGGTGGGGTCTCTTTAATGCTTTGAGTCTCTTGGGTTAATACATATTCTGATTTTATCTGTGCTTTTCTTATCAGCAACTACCATGGAATACACTCATTCACTTGGTTCTGTAACTGGACAAATCACACCTTGCTGCACCATTTTATCTAACTGGACTCTTGCACAGCTATCAGAACTCTTCTCACTCGTCTGAGCCCTGGACTGACCTCTGGGTCTAATTTCAAGGAGTACACAACTGGAGGTTTACCTAGCTTGTTTTAGAAAATATCAAGATACTCTGAGAAAATGGCATTGGTGAAACTGGAACTAGGACTTGTGCTTACATGACTGACTTCTTTGATAAAAGAAAGCAGTTTCATTTTTAAACCCATCTCTGAGACCTAATAACTGTACAGGTCTTTTGACTACATAAAATTGTGAACTGTAACTGTTCCCAGCTGAATAGCATGAAAGCACTACCAGAGCCTTTGGTTTGAATCTCCTCACCCAGTCTTTACAATCCAGCAGCTGGCAGGTGCAACGGCAAAATGTAGACACAAACAACAAAGGGAGCCGGCACCAGACCAGACACATTAGCAAATACTTTATTTGAGAAAAAGTCTCTTCACCTCCATAAGCAACAAGCTTCGCACAACTGGCCAAATTAAGTTGTTCACCAGCTCTTACTCTAGCAAATGTTTCTGCTGACATAACATTGCACTTTGAACCAGTGTCCACTTTGAGCTCTGTGGGTTTACCATTAATCAGGACAGTACAAAATGCTTAGTTTTTTGCCAACAAATCTACTGCATTAACCTTATCACCAAGCACTGATACCCCCATCTACATAGAAAGTAGAACTGCAGCTTTCTATATGATCAACTTGTTTTTTTGAGTGACCTTTCTTAATAAATGAACGAGGCTTCCTTGATTTACAAAGCTTTTGAAAGTAGTTCCATTTTTTTTACACTTGTGGTATTGCTAACCAAATGCCAAGCACTTTTCTCTTTTGAACTCATGATTGGCACCACAATTACGACAGTTAACAATGAGACTTGACTTGGGTTTTGCTGACTCACCCTTGTGCTGCACTGAGCATGTCCATTTTACTGAGCTAGTCTTAGAACTTGCTGGAAGGTAAGGGCTCTCCCTGGAAGTCCCGCAGGGGCTGCAGCTGCCATGTGCTTAGGAAGGTTTGTTAGCCATGTGCTACATGCTATCGACGTTTTCTCTAGAGGCTGCTGAAACCATGCTTTTATCACTTGCAAGCATATTTGTGCGCCTTTCTGTAAGCTTGTGTATTTGACAAATTTCTATGACTTTGCTCAACGTTAAATTACTGTCTCGAAGCAAAATCATTCTCATTGCAGCATTATGAACACCACACACAAGCCTGTCCTTTATCAACTCGTCTTTCAAATCACCAAATCTGCATGTTTTAGCTTCGTTTCTCAACTCAGTAATGTAAGCTGCAAATGTTTTGCCTGGCTTTTGGTCTCTTGTATAAAATAAGTGCCTCTCACAGGTTCATAGGCAAGTACTAGGCTATCTGCCCATGGGCATTTATAAGCCTAGCCACAGAGTGATGGCTTTCGCCTCCCCATTAGATTAGTAACCTGGGCCTCTGTCAACAGGGCTCCTGAAGTGATCCCAGGGTAGAACTTACGATTACCCATCCACTTATCAAGATTTCTCTTGAAAAGGGTCAGAGAGGAGCTCTGTCGAATATGGATTGGGATTCTATTCCAGAGTGAGGGGAGTTGCTGGGATAGGAATCTATCCCTCCAGCATGTCCTGTTTGTTGTTGTACATAGGTTCAAGTCACTAGAAAGTACAGTTTTGTACCTACCATAATGTAGATGTTCGAGTGTATATACTGCTGCAGTCATCACACTTGGGATATCCTGTCGCCAGGCGGTCCTGCAGTCGGCCGAATCCCAAAGCCTTGGTCCGGCGTCGGCTGTCGTCGCTTCTTCCCTGACGTCGGTGCGACAGGGGTATAAGAGAGGCAGCCGATGCCATTTTCTTCAGTTTTTCTTGCCGCAGATGTCAGGTGCCCCCAACTAGGAAGGCAAAACAAAAAGCTATGCAAAAATTCCTTAGAAGATAAACAATAGTACTATTAGCAAATACACCATATAGACATGCATCCACTTGATTGATGAACATGGAGCTATAACTAACACCCTGGTATGTAGAGGGGATGGTGGGAGGGTAACCTGGACTGCAGCAGTATACACACTCGAACATCTACATTTATGGTAGGTACAAAACTGTACTATGTTCATTGTGTTATACTGCTGCAGTCATCACACTTGGGTTGAATCCCAAAGCTATGGATGGGTGGCTGGTACTAAACTGGGGTAGGCGAAGCTAGGATGCCCTGCAGCACTGCAGTGGCAAAACCAGCTCTGGATTTTGAGTATAAAGGAAGGTGGTAGTGCTTGGTAAAGGTGTGCACTGAACTCCAAGTAGCTGCCTCCAGAATGTCCTTAGTTGGAACCCCCCTGAGAAAGTCTGCTGAGGTTGCTGTAGCCCTGGTAGAATGGGACCTAATATTAACAGGCACTGCTTTCCCATCGTGCGAGTAGCAAAAGCAGATACAATGTGCTATCCATTTGGAGATGGTCTGTTTTGAAATGGCCTTTCCTTGTGAACCTGCAGCATAGGATAGAAAGAGTTGGTCAGTTCTTCTGAAGGTCTTTGTCTTATCTAAATAGTAACGTAGCTGTCTGTGAATGTCCAAAGAGTGAAGGAGTCTTTCTCCTTTATTCTGGGGGTTTGGATAAAAGGTGGGTAAATGAATGGTTTGATTTAAAGCCACACTGGATACTACTTTTGGCATAAAAGGTAGGGTTAGTTCGTAAAGAGACCCTGTCCTGATGGAAAATGATGAAAGGTTCCACTGCCATAAGTGCCTGTAGTTCTGAGACCCTGCATGCTGAGGTAATAGCCAGCAACAAAGCTGTTTTCCAAGACAAGTATTGTAGTTCTGCTGAGAATGCTGGTTCGAAAGGAGGCAGTGTTAATTTTTCTAAAACGAAGTTCAGGTCCCAAGCTGGTGTTGGGGGCTTTCTGGGGGGTCTTATATTCTTAGCCCCTCTGAGAAACTGCCGTAGTAAAGGGTGTGAGAACATTGGAGGATCCGTATTGTATTGAGCTGAAATGGCTGAAGCATGGATCTTAATGGATGAGAATAAAAGGCCTTGGTGTAGCATCTCAGTTAAGTATTGCAGTATTTGAGGAATGTTAGGTATCCAAGGATTTTGGCCTTTAGCCTGGTTCCATGCACAAAATCTTTTCCATTTGTCTGAGTAAGTTTTTCTGGTGCTGGGCCTTCTGGCCTCCATAATGACATTCTGGACGTCCTTTGAGAGAAGTGTTGATTGAAAATTCAAGGTATTCTCCATGCAGCTAAATTTAAAGTTCTGAGTTGGCTGTGAAGTATCAGAGAGTTTTTCTGAGTCAGCAGTAGTGGGAATTGAGGCAAGTTCCTTAGTAATGGGTACCAGTGCTGGCGTGGCCAGTCCGGAGCAATGAGGATCATTTGTGGTCTCTCTGATCTGACTTTCAATAATACCTTGCTCAGTAGCGGTAGTGGTGGGAAGGCATAGACTGCCAATGCTGTCCAACTGAATGATAGGGTGTCCACTTTCCAGGCTAAGGAGTGATAAGTCCTTGTGCAAAATTTCTGTAGTTGGCAATTGTTGGGGGAGGCAAATAGATCTATGTCTGGACATCCCCACCTTTGACTTATCATTGAAAATACTTGTGGGTGTAGTCTCCACTCGTGAGGATCTGCCATATTTCTGCTTAATTCGTCTGCCAATATGTTTTCCTTTCCTGGCAGGAATTGTGCTTGCAGTTGCACTTGGTAAGTCAATGCTGTGTTCCACAAGGTCATTGCCTGTCTGCATAAAGGGTAGGAGTGTGTTCCTCCTTGTTTGTTTATGTACCACATCACTGTGGTGTTGTCTGTCCTTATTAGTAGTTGTCCTGGATGCAAGAGGTCCTTGAAAGCTGTCAGTGCATTTTGCACAGCTAGCATCTCCTTTTGGTTGATGTGAAGATGCATTTGTTTTGCAGACCATTTGCCCTGTATGCACTGTCCTGCCATGTGTGCTCCCCAGGCGTAGTCTGAACAATCTGTTGTCATAGTTTGGTTTGCTGGAGGTAAGATGAAAGGAAGACCCTTGTTTATTTGACATGCTTGAGCCCACCATAGGAACTCTTTTTGAAGGCATGGAATGAGAGGTATACTTGATTCGAGGCTGTGACTTTGTTGAGACCATACACTTTTCAGGTACCATTGTAATTTCCTCATATGCAGCTTTGCATATGGGAGTAGTTGAATGCAGGATGCCATGAACCCCAATGCCTGCAGGATTTTCCTTGCAGTGAGCTGGGTAAAAGTTGCCATCTTTTTGAAGTATTGAGTCAATTGTTGTTTGCCTGGCGTGAGAAAAGCCATCTGGGCCATTGTATTTAAGCTGGCACCTAGGAATATTATTTGTTGCGAGGGTATTAGCTTTGACTTCTTTTTGTTTACTGTGTACCCTAGGCAACTGAGCAGCTGCATTACAAATGCCAGATGCTGTAATAGAATGTCCTTGCTGTCCTCTTGGATCAGGCAGTCGTCCAGATATGGGTAAATGTGTATTCCTCGTTGTCTGCAATATGCAATTACTGATGCCAGGCATTTCGTAAACACTCTGGGCGCAGTAGATAAGCCAAAGGGCAATGCAGAGAATTGATAATGCGGTGTACCTGCCAATAATCTGAGGTATCTTCTGCAATCTTGTCTGATAGGGACATGCAGGTATGCCTCTTTGAGGTCCAACGTTACCAGCCAAGACTCCTTGTCCAGCATGGGAAGAAGCTGCTGAAGTGTGAGCATTTTGAATTTGGGTACCTCCAGGTATGTGTTTAGAATTGAGAGGTCTAAAATGGGCCTCTAGGCTTTGTCCTTTCTTGGGACTAGAAATAGTCTTGAGTAAAAACCTTGACCTTGCTCCTTTGTAGGTACCTTTTGAATTGCTTTCATATCCATGAGAGCTGATATTTGCGCTTGTGCCTCTGCCCATTGGTTTGGAGGCAGATTTGGCATGCCTCTCATCCGTGGTAAAGTGTGGAAATGAAATCTGTATCCTCGGGTAATAATATCCAGAACCCATTTGTCCTTTGTTATAATGCGCCAATTTTGTGGAAATAAAGCCAGTCTTCCTCCCAAAGGTGCTACCAGGGCAATTTTGCTTGGCAGGCGAAGAGGGAACTCATTGTGTTTGTTTCCTGAAGGGTTGAGATCTTTCGTCTCCCCCTCTTTGAGATGTTGTTTGCCATTGTCTGGGCCTGAAAGAACCTTGTGGCTGGCCTCTGCCCCTAGGGTGTCTGTACCTACCTCTTTGGGGTCTGTCTGATGCAGGAAAGGACCAGTTTTTTGATGGCCAGTTTCTGCTGAAACGAGGAGGTTGTACCTGTAAAAAATCTTTAACTGTTAGCATAGATTTTGCCTTTTCTTCCATTTTCTTTAAAACTTCCTCTGCTTTGACACCAAATAAAACATCTTTCTGCAATGGAACATCCAATAACTTTGCTTTGACATGTTCTGGTAAGGCTTGTTCTTTAAGCCAAGCATGCCTACGTATTACAGACCCTGTGACAGCTGCTCTACATGAGGCTTCCAATGAACCAAAACCACACTAAGGTATGCTTTCCCACCTGTTCTGCTGCATGCAGCAAATCCTGTATCTCTTTGAAATCAGGTTGATCTGTCTGAGGGGTCATTTTCTGTTTTAACTGTGTAATTAAGTACTGTTGGTATTTTAGCATGTGGAATTGGCAGTTTAAGGCCCTCATGGCCAAAGTGGCAGACGTATACACTTTCTTTCCCCATCTTTCTAATGCTCTGGAATCTCTTTCAGAAGGAAGTGGATTCTTAGCAGTAGAGGCCTTAACCCCTTTGGGACCCTGGGAAATGGTTTCTGGGTCTGCAGTAGGACTTTTATATAGAAACTTATGAGTGTCAGGAACTCGGTAGTATCTGTCTGGTTTAGCTGGTGCTGGAGGTAAAGAATCTGGGTTTAGACAATATTCGGAGTAAACATCATCCCAAATGTCTAAAACTGGTGGAATTGCTAGGGGTCTATGCTGTGGAAGAAGAAGAAGAAACTCCCGGAGTCTTTTCTTAGAGTTAGAATAATCTTGGCCTTCCCAGTGGAAGTGTTCCCTCAAGGTGTGTAAAGTTTCCCCAAAAGAGTAGTCTTCGGGGGTGGGGAGACAGAGGGAATGGACTCTTCAGCTTCTGAATCTTCATAAGGAGGGAAGGAGTAATCCTGGTCCTCAGAGTTGCCTGAGGAAATGGATGCTTGGTCAGTGGAGGGATAATCTTCCTCCAGTCTAGGCCTTTTATCAGGGGGGGGGGTTGGGATCCCCTGATAAGGGTAATTTAATCCTCAGCCATCTTAAGCATCTGTTTTTTAGCCACAGAGGCCTGTGGGGGAGTGTGTGGACCCGGCTTCCTAACTTTCAAGGGAGCTGTAGCATAAGACTTAGCAGAGATAGTTGTCGGTTTGAAGACACCTTCAGAAACCGAAGGCCTATCCAAAATTTCCGGATCACCGTCAGGACTGGCGTCCGAGGGGTGAGGTGGAACCAGTTCCTGAGGCCCAGCTGCATCGGTCTGGGAGGCTGTCAGAATTTCTGAATCAGCGGTAGTCAGGGGCTGCGTAGGCACCTCGCTGAAAACCGGAGAACCGGCGTGATGCCTTGGTAACTGGTCTTGGCCTTGGCTGTTTGTCCTTATCCTTGTGTTTTTTAAACATTGCTGATGTCGGTTGCTCCGATGGCATGCTATAGTTAAATTTTCTGCCAAAATAATGCTGGGTGAAATCTGCCCGACGCTTAATTGTACGTTTGTTGAACCTAGCACAAAACCGACAACCAGAGACGTCTTGGTCTGGGCCTAGGCAAGGAATACAATAAGAATGAAAATCCTTATGAGGTATTTGCTTCCCACAAGAAATGCAATTATTAACTTTGTCTGACATCGGTCTGAGGCAAGAAAAGTTTCCCCAACGGGGTACTTAGCTTTAGAGAAGACTTCGGGCTGAAATTTGATTCGAAAATCTCAGGAGCTGGCCGACCAGCACTTGCGAACTGCTTCTGCTTCGGGCACCGCGAGGCAAGAAAGACTGAAGAAAATGGCGTTGGCTGCCTCTTTTACACCCCTGTCACACTGACGTCAGGGAAAAAGCGACGACAGCCGATGCTGGACCAAGGCTTTGGGATTCGGCCGACTGCGGGGCCGCCTGACAACAGGATAACCCAAGTGTGATGACTGCAGCAGTATAACACAATGAACATCGAGTGATTCTGAGGGATCTCGTTTTTTTGAGGTGAAGCATGTCCATTAGTTCAGGGTTTGACATGGCCCTATAGGTCAGACATAGGTCACCTCTGAGAAGACGGTAAGTGACTGAGAAGAGCTGGAGCTTTTTTAGTCGTGCTTCATAAGGTAATTGTTTAAGGCCCTTAATCCTCTTAGTGAGGTACTTCTGTGGTCTTTCTATTTGTTGCAGGTGTCTAAGTGAGGTACATCCTAAATGGGGCATTGTACTCTATTATGGGCCTAATGAGTGAGGAGTAAAGGGGCACAATCACCTCCTTGGATCTGGAAGAGAAACCCTTTGTGATCAGGTGTGCCACATAGAAGGATTTCCTGACCATTTTGGCTATGTGGTTATCAAAGGAGAGCATGCTATCTACTTGGGTGCCCAGATCCCTAATTACTTCTTCTGTACTTAGTGGATTCCCATCTATGTGGTAGTTTGTAGGTACTTTGTTTTTCCCAAATGGGATTACTATGCATTTTTTGGCATTTAGCTTGAGGCCGTGACTTTGACACCAGGTGTTTGTCTCTGTGAGACCCTTTTGCAGGATGCCTGTGTCAGCTGGAGAGTCAATTATTGCACCCAATTTACAGTCATCTGCGAACTTGGTTAGCCACAGTCCCTCCGCCTTTGCCTGTACTTCGGAGAAATATATACCGAACAGGAGGGGTCCCAGGACTGAGCCCTGTGGGACTCCGCTTGTGACTGGTTTAGAATCAGACATGGCACCTGCCACTCTTACCATGTGGGTTCTGTCTGAGAGCCAATTGGCAACCCATCTCGTGCCATAGGGGTTAATATTTAAGCTGGTGAGTTTGTCTATGATTCTTGAGTGTGGGATGGTGTCGAACGCCTTAGTGAGGTCCAGATATGCTGTGTGGACCACCTTCCCTTCATCTATGGCCTTGGTGACTGTTTCGAAGAAGTCGACCAAGTTCAGGAGGCAAGATCTGCCTTTAACAAAGCCGAACTGGGTGGGGTCCAGTGTCTGGAGGTTCCCAATGTCCCTGTTAATGAGCTCCATGATAATGCGTTCCATGGCTTTGCAGACCAAGCTAGTCAAGCTTATAGGGCGATAGTTCCCAGGGTCAGTTGTGGCACCACCTTTGTGGAGTGGTACGACTGTTGCTGTACACCATTCTTTGGGTACATAGCCTGTAGAGAGGCTGTTTGAATAGTGATTTGAGATGGGGGGTTAGTTCATTTTGAAGCTCGTGTAAGACACAACCTGGGATAGCATCTGGTCCCATTGATGCTGTGTTTTTGGCCTTTGCAAGGGCTGTTTTACTTGTGTGTCTGAGATATCTGGAGCGCCACATTCTTCTGGGATGGGTGCTAGCCCCTTTGGTGGAGAGGGAGGGGTGACGTTTGCACTGAACTTGTCAGCCAGGATGTTGGCAATGTCGGTTGGTTCAGTGTATTTATGGCCATTATGCACTAGCTCGGAGCATATCTGAGAGTTTGCCCCTAGACTCTTGACAGTTAAAGAAGGCCTTGTGGTTATCCTTAGATTCATTGGCTATTTTTCTTTCGAAGTTGGCCTTGGATGATTTAATGAGGGAGCACAGTTTTTTACTGATGTTAATCAGAGATGCCTTCTTATTTTGGGATTTTGTTCCATCTTGCAGGAGTTTCCTCCTTCTGTTGTAATGTTTATTTATGGCCGGGGTCCACCAGACTGGCTTCCTCTTTTTTGAGGAATTGGTTTTGGTTTTACTTGGGATGGCTCGGTCCATGCATTCTTGAAGGTGTTCATAGAATGCATTTGTAAAGGATTCTGTCGATGGGTCATTTTCCATTTGATTGGGAGCTTTGAAACTTCCCACCTCGGTCTTGAGGAGTGTGAAGTTGGCTTTAGAGAAGTTTTTTACCTTGATTTCCTTGACGGGGGGGGGGGGGGTCGGGATGTGGATGTCCAGTGTGATTAGTTTGTGATCTGATCTTACCAATGACGAGTTTACCTCAGGTGTGGAACATAGGTTCCCCATGTTGGTGATGACCAGGTCCAGTATGTTGTCACCTCTTGTGGGAGTGGTGACCCGCTGTTCAAGGGCGTTTGAGTTTATAAACTCAAGGAAGCATTGGGATAGGTTGTTTGAGCTTGAGTAGTTTTCCCAGTCAATGTTTGGATAGTTGGTCACCCAGTAGCATGGTGTTGGGTAGAATCTTCATACTTTCTAATGTTCTCAGGCATGCTGCGTGAGCGTCCTGAGACAAGGTGGGAGATCTGTAGCAAGCTATAAATTGAACAGTCAATTTACCTGCTGTCAATTGCACTTAGATGGTCTTAGATTCCACGTGCTGTGCCACTAACCTGGAGGTGTGGGTGTTCTTGATGAATATGGACACACCCTCTCCTTTTGTGTTCTGGTCCTGGTTTTGGGACCTAAAGGTATGGTAGGAGTTATAGCCTGGTAGTGCTGGGGTGCTCTCTGGAGCCTTGAACCAGGTTTCTGTCACTGCACATACGTCGATTTCTTCCATACCAAGGAGAGCCTTGAGTGCATGCATTTTGAGGTTTAGACTTCTGGCGTTGAGCAGCATTACCCTCAGTTTTTGTTTATTATTGTTGTTTATGGAGGCGGGTTTGTCTTGTGAGCCTTGCCTAAAAAAAGGCAGTATTGGGGCGGCAGTATTCGAAAGCCCAGGGGCGACAGGTGCAAGCCGTCTCTGGCGAAGCAACGTGGCTTGTCAAGCATGTTGTCCCAGGCTGACAAGTACTGGATCCCCTTTGAATGTCAACAGTAGTTTAACCAATTGTTGAAACTGATCATTTTTTCTTCGTATGCTGGCATTTTGGGTGAGGGCAGGATGCTACTCAGAGTCAGTCATACCAGCCTGGGCTACATGGTCAGAGAGCTCCGCCATGTCTCTTTTCATGTAGTCCAGGGAGGTACGTCTCAGGTCATTTACGCCAACATGTACAATGACAGAGTCATAATTGTACTTGTTGTGGAGTGACCTGAGTGCATGTGTTATGTGGAGGATTCTGGCATCCGACAGGCAGCTTACGGTAACCTTCTCCTTGTTCAATCTAGTGAGTGGGACATCTGTGTGCTTGATGAAAGAATCACCGATTACTAGTGTGTTATTTAGCCTTAGGGGCTGTTTTTGCTTGGCACACTGACGTTGTGACGTATGTGTTACCTGGTTTCTGTTGTGGGTTGCTTGGGTGTATGCTTGGGAGGTCACTGTTGTTTAGGCAGGTTCTTATTTAGAGCCTCCGAGTATGTTTTTGCGTTTTTCTGAGAGTTGTTTTCTGGTGCAGCTATGGCTGGTCTATGTGAGTCTGGTAATGTGGTGCTAGTGTTGCCCTTCTCCTTGTGACTGGTTGATCCAGTCGTGGGTTGAGAGAGCTTAGCCTCCAGTTTGGCTGTGTAGCTGCATCTCTCACATATGTTTGTGTTGGTTGGGAGGAGGAGGGGGTTGTCTGTGTACATGAGGCAATTGTAACATTGCCTCAGGATGCCCAGATTCACTAGCTGGACCGGAGAGCACACCTGAAGCTGTCCCTTGAACATGCCTGAATAGATGGTTGGGACTGTATTGCTGATTGGATGAGTAAAGAGCCTTATACTTCCTGAGTATAGGGCTGAAGTGCAAGCTGTAAGCTAGTGCTAGTTTTAGTGAGTTTTAGTAAGTGCCGGTCTTAAATTGCCTTATTCCTAGTGCTGGGTTGAAGTGTTTCAAGGGAAAAACTAAAGTGCCAACTTCATGGAGCCTGGAATAGTTTAACTGCAGCTAAACAGCGCTGCACGGTGCGCAAAACCGCGCCAAGCGGTTTTTATACCAGGGAGATCAAAAAGGATAGAAATTAGCCCAAAATGGCCAATGAGCTACAAGTTGCTGGGCTGGGACCACTCCTACAGGGACAGATAGGCTGCTCAGAGTTCCCTCTCTCACAGTGAACAAGGAGGCCACCTAACTATCCAAGTATGATACGGGCAACACAGGAACCTTTAAAACAGTCCTGGATTCAGCAAAGCCTGAAAACTGGACTAGACTAGTTCAGAAAGGCGGAAAAACAAGGATTTTTTTTTTTCAGAAACAGAAATGCAGAGCTTAAATTACTTTAAATACACAGAGGAGGCTAGCGCACTCCAATGAAACATTTGTCTGGGGGTTACACACTTCTCTAAATTTATGTTTCAAGCACTCAGGGTCCTCCCTTGATTCAGCTTGTACAACAATATGACTGTTTTCTCCTTCCCCTGCATACACTGCTGGTGGATACATAAATGAACGCACTCTTTCAATGGCTTCTGACCCCGCTAGATTAAGCAGAATATATGCCCTCATACGTACATCTTTATTAGAAAAAGCTGCTTGTATGAAAATATCGTATTCCTGCTCAAATACTCTCCAGTTCTCTGCAATATTATGATCAAACACAAGTGGACTGGGTCTGCGAAATGCCTCTGCCTTGCCAACACACACAGTAATAATGACCCTTTGAGTTATGTACGAACATACACACGTCAGAAATTTATGCCAGAAACTTGTAATTATGCTCAACAGCATAACAGACTCTTTGAAATAACTGCACTTTGTGAAACAAGTCTCCGTAGCACAAGACATCTGTCATTATGGTAAGATTTTACACAACTGTACTTTCTGTTAACCTGATTTCATATGCGGGTCCAGGAATAGACTGTTTCAGTGCAGTGATCTATTCCTCAGCAACTCTTAACTCCAGTCAAGATTTCCAAAGTTTGAAAGAATTATCTTCTTTGGTGAATTCATTCAGAAATTTCCAAAGTTTGAAAGAATTATCTTCTTTGGTGAATTCATTCAGGAAAAAGCTTGTCAAGGCCGTCCATTTGTTCTCCCACAGCTGGTAGCCACAGTCACATGGGTGCCTCCAGGATTATGTGCGTTTGTCGTGAAATGACTGCACTTTGCAAATGACCTGTTACACAGCACAAGAAACTTCTCTAAATTACTGTATTCTGACTGCACTTTGCACACAGTGAACTCTTCAAAATAATTGTACTGTAATAAAGCACACAGTACAAACATTTTGCACACACTGAAATACTTCAAACAACTTCAGTTATACTACGAACAGCTTTAGTCAATGCGAAATGGCTCATATCAAAACACGTGGTCATTTACTAAAAAAATGCAGTTACTTTGCTTTCCCATGCTCATTTTGCCCTATGATGGTGGTGCTGCAGTAGACAGATAGACGTCCTGTTCGATTCTCAGCTAGAGCGTCTTCTGTGTAGAGAAATGCGTGAATGGGCGTACCTTCGTTGAAGGTTGTGCATCAGGGCTGGCAACTCGGCACGTAAAAATCTACTGCCAATCATTAGCGGACAGGAGTTCCACTGTAGCGACCCCTAACCGGGAAAAGCCAAAAGACACATTATACTTACTATGCTCATTTGACCTCTATCATGCTCGCTATACTTTTCTTGTGCTCATTTTACTTTTAACATGCTTGTTATGCAAATCAGATGTAATTCTGAATGCTCTCATAAGAATTTAGAATAATTCTATCAAATATCGTGGTTACGAAAATTTCGTTTAATGAATAATGCGTTTTATGATTTTCGTTTCATTAAAAATGCGTTTTGTGCCTTGTGAATTGTTTGTATCATTTTCTTTATGAAATAAATCATTTATGCAAGTTTTAATTACCTGAAATTCATTTCTGACATTTTTTCAATAGTTTCAGCAGGTTGGGATGGGCCATTCCTCTATATACTTCCATTTCTAACTGTGCACCTCACTGGCTCGACTTCTGTCTTCTTGTTGCTCAAACATCCCGGTTCCGACACCAGGTCATTCAGGCATGCAACTTCTGACACCATGTTGCTTGTCCGGTCGGGAAAAAACAGACGAACAGTTGTGGGTTTGGTTCAAGCAGCTTTATTACATACAAGCGCATCAGGATTGAGGCTTAGAAATTTAAACTTAAATAAACTTATAAACAGACTGACTACTGCACTCATACATGTTAACACTCTGGCTGTTCACTCAAAATGGAACTGCTGCCTGCACGTGCTCTCTATTTATATGCATGTGCCTTCAATTTGAAATGCTTCTTAAAGTCACAACACACACTGATCTACACTTCCCCCACGACAAACACACAAAATCCTGGAGGCACCCATGTGACTGTGGCTACCAGCTGTGGGAGAACAAATGGGATGGCCTTGACAAGCTTTTTCTGAATGAATTCACCAAAGAAGATAATTCTTTCAAACTTTGGAAATCTTGACTGGAGTTAAAGAGTTGCGGAGGAATAGATCACTGCACTGAAACAGTCTATTCCAGGACCCGCATATGAAATCAGGTTAACAGAAAGTACAGTTGTGTACAGTCTTACCATAATGACAGATGTCCCTATCTTGACTGTTGCAGTATTCTTTACAATAGGGATCCCCCTGTCAAGGGTGGCCCAACGTCCTGCCAGTATAGCAAAGCCTTTAGGTTGCTTTAAGGTACACCATATGTCACACGTATGCTCCTCGAGTAGTGTAGGGCATAAAGGTCACATCTGGATATACCATCCTCAGAAATGAGAGCCTCACTAGGAACGCCAGTCCAAGGAAAAGAGGTAAATCAGTACATTCAGAAGAGAAATGGACCAGGGGTGGACGGAAGGAGTGAATACTGCAACAGCAAAGAGAAGGACATCTACTGTTACGTTAAGATTTTACACAACTGTACTATGTCTTTCCATTTCACTGCTGTAGTATTCTTTACAATAGTGAGAATGCCAAAGCTCAGGAAGAAGAAAGGCAGGAGGAAGGAATAGCAGAGCTCTCTAGGAAACCATGAAGTATGGCCCTAGCAAAACCAGCTCTAGCTCTGGAAATTCCATTCAACTTTTAGTGCTTGATAAATACATGCAGAGAAGTTCAGGTAGCTGCCTTACTATCCAAACCCGTGAAAAAAGCAACAGAAAAAGCCACAGCACTAATAGAATGAGCATTATAAGAAAGAAGGCTCTTACCATGAAAGGAATAACGAGACGAAATGGCTTTAGAAATCCAAAAAGAAATAGTTTGCTTGGACACAGCTAATCCTAAGGACCTAGGATGAAAGGAGACAAAAAAATGATCAGATTTCTTAATGGTCTTAGTCTTATCCAAGAAAAGTCTGAGTTGTCTATGCACATCCAATGTGTGCAGCACCTTCGCAATGACAGATTTTGGGGAAGGGTAAAAAAAAAAAAAGTGGGCAAATGAACAGACAGATTCAAGGACAGCTCATTCACCACCTTGGGCATAAAAGGATTCGTACACAAGTACAGCCTGTCCTTATGAACCACCAAAAAAGGACAAGCCATAAGGGCTTGAAGCTCAGACATCCATCTGGCAGAAGTAAGGGCTAACAAAAGTACAGTCTTCCAAGAGCAATGTTGCAAGGAAGCTGAAGTTGCAGGCTCAAAAGGAGCCCGAGTCAATTTGTCCAAAACAAAATTAAGAACTCAGGGAGGAGGAACAGGCTTCCTGGGAGGCCTAATATGAAGGATGTCTTTGAAGAATTGTTTAGCTTCAAATCTAAAAGCTAAAGGAGGAGATAAAGGTAGACAAGCAGAGATAGCTGATAACTGGCCTCTAACAGATGAATAAGCCAACTCAGCACTAAGAAATCCACACAGGTAAGCCAGAACCAAAGGAACATCCACAGAAAGTGCATCCAGGTTATGAGAAAGACACCAAACAGAAAACCTCTTCCATTTGGATAAGTAGAATTTCCTAGTATTGGATTTCCTGGCCTCCTGCAGGACCCTAAGCACGTCCTCAGAAAAATAAGGAGTCTATGTGGATTCAAAATCCTATCACCCACAGTGTCAGCTGAAGAGTAGACAGGTGGGGATGGATGAGAGATCCCTTATCTTGTGTGAGTACGTCCACCTGTGAGGTAACTTGTGATGATTGCCCTTGGCTAAATGCAGAAGAGGGAATCAATACTGTCTTAGTCAAAAGGGAGTCACCAACAAGACTTTGGAAGCATCCTGTTGAATTCTGAACAGGACTTTTGGAATGTGGGGAAGGGGAGGGAAAGCATAAAGAAACATCCCCTTTCAAGAAAAAGATAAGACACCCAGCTTCCAAATCAGAGGACCTGGGACTCTGGCACAAAATAGAGGAAGCTGTCTGTTCAGAGGAGAGGCAAAAAGATCTATTTGAGGAGTGTCCTACTGGTGGACTATGTCCAGAAACACATCCCTGTGAAGAATACATTCATGGGATTGAGTTAATGACCTGCTCAGAGTGTCTGCCACAATGCTTTGACCTGAGAGCATGTACACTGCCTGAAGAGTCATTTGATACTAGACAGCAAAATCCCACATTAGGAGTGCCAAATGGCAAATAAGACAATATCTTGTTCCCTCTCATTTGTTGATATACCACATCACTGTGATATTATCTGTAAATACCTTGACAGATCCTGGGGAGAAAAGAGGATGAAAAGCCTAAAGTACCAGCAGAAGAGTACTCATCTTTGACACCGATATACTCTGAAAAGGCGACCACACCCCCTGCACCTTTAGGGAGCCAAAAGTTGCTCCCCGTCCCACATCTGAAGCATCTGTGAAAAGCTCCTGAGAGGGAAGAGGGGGATGAAAAGGGAGCCCTGGATTTACAGACAACTGCTGGGTACACCAGTGAAGTTTCTTCTTGAGACAAGGTACAAAAGGAACCACAAATTCTATGGGATGCACATGATGAAGCCAAATTGACTTCATAAACCATTGAAACTTTCTAATGTGGAGTTTGGCCAGAGGCAGCATAGGGATGGTGGATACCATGAACCCTAGAGCTCTCAGAAATTCTTAGGCTGTTACAGAGTCCAGAGGAAGAAGAGTCTGAAAGAAGGAAATGAGTGTTAAGGCCTTGGAAGGAGGCAGGGATGCCAACATTGGCACAGTTTGTATCCTGCACCCCGGAAAAACATGGTCCTGAGAAGGAGTCAGAAATTACCTTTTGAGGTTTATTGTGAACCCCAGGCTTTGCTGAAGAGAAATAGCAAAGTGAAGATTTTGCAATGGGATCTCTGGAGAGGATGCCAGAAAAAGAATTTCATCCAAGCAAGGAAATACGTGGATCCCCTGAATTCTGCAAAAAGCAATCACAGGAGCAAAGCATTTGGTGAATACCCTTGGGGTGGTAAAAAGGCTTAAAAGCAAAGCTGAGAACTGAAAATGCCAGGAAACAACAGAGAAACATTAAAATTTCCTGAAACGGGGTTGGATAAGAATAAGCAGACAAGCATCCTTGAGAAGACATCATATAAGCCTGAGGGAAGCAAAAGAGGGAACAAAGCTTGAAGAGAACATTCAAAAGGACGGCACCTTAAAAAAAGAGTGATGAAAGAGGTCTAGAATTGGTCTCCAAGTACCCTCTTTTCTGGGTACTAGAAACATCCTGGAGTAAAACCTTCTCTCTTTGGGACATAGGCACCTCCTGAATAGTACCCAAGTCAAAAGGTCCTGAAGCACCTCTGGAAAGGAGGAGAGTTGTTTCTGAAGTGGCTGAGGAATACCCATAAAAGGGGGAAGGGATTTGCAAACCATAAAATACTCCTGACGAATAATGGACAGGACCCAAGAATCCTGAGTAATCTGTACCCAAACAGGAAGAGAGAGGCAAAGAGGAATAGGAAAGTGGCTGGGAAGAATAGGATAGTCAGACAGCACCTGGTTTATCAGGAAAAGGAGACTTCTAAGGCACAGAGGTCTGAACAGCCTTAACAGGAGGAGCCCGCTTGCCACCCTTTTTACATTTAGGAGGAGGGGGAGATTGCCTGAAAACAAAGGCTGGCTTTACTAGGGTAGTTTCTAAGAAATGTAGGCACAGGAGACACAAACACGTTCAAGTCCCTGTAAAGCCTTACCCTTATCCTGAAGGGACTTAAACATAGCAGCAGCATCACCAAACAAGAGTTTATCATCAAGATGGGCATCCATCAGCTTAGTCTTAATAACATCAGGCAAAGGTTAAAGCTGAAGCCAAGAATATCTCATTACTAATCCAAAAGCAGCAGCCCTAGTGGAAGCATGTGCTGCATCATAACTACACTTGATGGAATGAAGAGCCATCTAGGAGGAATTCTCTAACAGGGAAAGAGCAGAAGTTTTACCTTCAGAGTCTGGAAGATCAGAAATAACCTGACATGCCTGGGATAGGAGAGTCAACCAATACCTGGATATATGGGTCTGACAGATAACAGCCCTAAAAGCCACGGTAGCAGAGGCATAAATCTTCTTCTCTAGCCTTTCCACAGTCATCCTATCTTTATCAGAGGGTAGTAACTTGGGAGAAGTACACAACTGAGAGGGCTCGTCAGAAGCTACAGTGACCACTGAGGGGTCAGCAGAAGGATGCTTGTACAAAAATTTACAGTCCTCAGGCACCTTATAGAATCTATCAGGATTCTTGGTAGCAGGGAGTGAGCTTCTGCAGCCTTAGCAGCATTGGAAAAAGCATCCAGCACGGCAGCCAAAACAGAAAGAACAGCAGAAGATTTAGGAGAATCCATCTGCAGCAACTCATGATACCTTATGTACCTTAGAAACCTGAGCACAGTCCCATTTAAAGAACTCCATCATACTGGAGATCATGCTCCCGAAAGAAATCTGTTCAAAAGGAGTATCAGGACTGGTAGACTCCTCTTCCTCTGATCCATAGGACAGGGAATCTGAGAAGAGTATACAAGGGATTCCTCATCCAAATTCAGCTCCTCCTCAGAGGAATGATGTTCCTTGTATCTTTTTAGGGACGTAGAGGACCAAGGAGGGGTTGGAACAGAAACTCCCTGAAGAGGTTTCAATGCCATCAAAGCACTAAACAACCCTTGAGTGAAGGCCCGTCATTCACCCTGTGGATCCTTCGAAGCAGGAGTATTACATTTAGTCTTCTGATTTTTCTTCAATGGGATGTCCACCTTATAAAATTTGGAAGGCTCTGACCCGGGACAGCATTCAATAATGGTACTAGGAACTTCTCTAACTAAAATATGAGGAGCACCCCCTAGGCCCCTCAGAGATAATCAGTTGGATCCCCCTTGAACGTCCAAAACAGACGTCTGCAATACCTACTTTGGCATTCTTAAAGTCGGATCCCAGCCAGTCTCCAGCCAAGTCGTGGCAGAGGAATCCAATGACAAAGCCAGGTGAACCGCCAGGCATTCACACTTGCCTTGGGAGAGACATCTAGCAGAGACTGAACAGCAGAAAATTCTGGCCTAAGCTTTTTGGCCTTCTTCACTGATGGGTATCCTCAGAGTAGAAAGTTCCTTCCATTGTGCCTTTTGCAAGAAGCTTAAGTTGTTTGCTTTCAAGACAGAGCGGCAAAGAAGAAAGTCTACTACTAATGCTGACAGATGGAACAGGATGTATGATCGTGCAAGGCACGAAGACCAAACTGACTATGTTCATGGAGGTCCTCATGGGGAATCTGTCTCCGGTTTACTATCACATACTCAAATGCACTGTGTTTGAGTGTTACGATGTCCAAACAACATGTTCGAAAAATCAGAACACCAAACACAGTAAATGCTGAACTAAACATTTCAGTAAAGTGGAATGTCAAAAATGTCAACTTTACTGAAATGGTCACATCAGCTCAACAGTGAAAAACACTTTTTGCAGGGGGGGGGGGGCAAGCCCCCCTGCACCCCCCCACTTATATATACAAACTCCAAGATCACATTACAGCGAGGGAAAGGGTACACTTCCCGAGCCCCACTTTAGTGTGATCTGCACCACAATGTCGACCCTTACAACAACGACTGTTCGCTACTGCAAGGTTCGACATTGTGGTACTCGCATTTCCAGATATGCTAATTTAGGTCAGCAGATATGTCGATCACACGAAGTGCGATCGACTATGTGACAGTAAACCTCTGTCTCATACTGGCATTTACCCTTTTTGGATAAGATGAAACCCCACAACCAACAACAAAAGAAAGATAAGTAAAAAAAGAACCCCAACGAGGCACGTATCTGCAACAGCTTGGTGAACAGCAACAGAAAGGGCATTCAGACCGATGACAAAGTGATGGTATTCTGGCTGGCAGCAAAGGAGTTTTGATGATGGTACATCTGGACATCACCTTTATACCCTACGCTACTCAAGGAGGATACATGTCACATACAGCATACCTTAAAGGAACCTAAATGCTTTGGTATACTGGCTGGAAGTCAGGCCTACCTTGGCATGTAAAGAATACTACAACAGTGAAATGGAAGGACGTCTACAGTTATTGCTGCTGCCTTCGATCCTAAGGTTTGCAACACTAGTCTCGCTGAAGGGTAAGAGTGGGGGAATCACTTCCATGACTTGTAGTCTGAGGGTACAAACTCTTGTTGGAGGAAGGGAGGCTATCTGGCTGATTGTGTCTAGATAAGCACCTATGAACTCTAGAGTTTGTCTACGAGTAAGTTGTGGTTTTGTGTAAGTGACCACGATGCCCAGGTGATGACATAACTGGAGCAAGTAGTCCCGTACTTGAATAAGTAGATGGCTGGATGAGGCAGGTAAAAGCCAGTCATCTAGGTATGGAAACACACATAACCAGTCTCCGGTGAGCTGATAACACTACCATGCATTTGATGAACACTCTGGGAACTGTGGTGAGGCCAAACCACAGTGCTCTGAACTGGTAATGATCAGCTCCCAGCCAAAAGGGCAGGAGTCTTCTGGAGTGCCTGTCATTTTGCTATGATAGTATGCATCCTGAAGATCCATCAAGCACATCCCATCATCTTTTCTCAGAAGAGGCAAAATGGACTGAAACATGACCATCTGGAGCTTTGAATATTTTACATATTGATTTTGTTTGCTACAATCCAGAATTGGTCTTAAATCCACTGTCCTTTTTTAGCACTAAAAAGATTCTTGAGTAAGTTCCAGATCCTTGCTGATTGGGGAACTTTTTAGATGACTTTTTACTAGCAGCTTTACCATTCAGGCTGCTGCTTCCTTCTGACTGGGTGGAACACTGGGCATCTTTATTGTTTTTTGTGGTTGAATTTGGGAAAATGGTATGAAATAACCTCTGGATATGATCTTCTACACCCAAATGTCTTTTGTGATGGATGCCCAGGCTTCTGGGTGCAGAGATAAGCACCCTCAACTGCATCCACAGTACAGCAGTTGCGCAACCCTTCAGGAGTGCTAGTAGGGCTTACAGGAGAAGGCATCTCTGAAGCTCTAATTCTGCGGGCCGCCCCTGCCGCAAGGGCAGCGTCTTCCACTAGAGTTCTCCCTTCTGCCATATGAAAAAAGCATCGCTTCATGCGTCCTGGAAATGCCCTTGGGACTTGTGAAACCACATTTTTTACCACCTTATTGATTCCAGCAGAAGAACTTCTGGGGGTAGAAGAAATGGATCCCAAAGGCAGACAGGGTCTTTCCATCTTGCTCACTTCTGGAGTATGTTTCCTTATCTTTGGAGCTGAAAAAGGATGATCTATGAAAAGGAGCACTGGTGAACAAAGACTCGAAGGATTCTGCAAAATCACACTTTCGCATCAAGGTGTGCCTCCTGATTGCAATAACTGAACCTGCAACCCTAGAAATACCTTCAAATGCATGAAAGATCTGCTTCATAGATGCGGAGCAGACAGACTTAGGAGTGGTCAGTTGCAAACAAGCTTTCTTGTCCTCCACAGACATGGACCCTGAAAGAGATTTGGAAAGTTCCTTGGTAAAATCCCTTTGCAACTTGGTGAAGTGTGCCAAGTAACTCAGCAACCAAAAAGCCAAGGTTGCCAAGGCATAAATACACTTGCCAAATCTGTCCAAGGTCCAGTGGGGCTGGACAGATGAGCTCTGTTTTGCAAACTCTCCCTCAGATGCTGCTGCCATCAACATGGCATCTATTTGGATGCATTTGCTCCAGTGGACCCTATCTTTAGGTAGAGCCAAGATTATCTGGCCTCTTGGGTATGGGTTCAATTAGTACCTGGCTCCTTCCATGTTGGCATGAGATAAGGTCAATCAACTGGAGGGTCCACCAAAGGCATAGCCAGGCCAGCCCCGAAACACTCCCAAAATACCAACTTCTTCTGGGAAGGGGTTTCGGAAGACCATCCATGCCTCTGTTTAAGAAGTTCCAGTATCTCTCCAAAGGAGACATCATCAGGTGGAGATCTGGGGGACCACTCCCCTTCATCGAAGTCCATGTCTTTCGGTGATAGATTCCAGAGGGAATCTAGGTGTCTCTTTTTGCACACCCTCTTCCTAAGGATCTCATCAATGAGGTGGTCTCGTGAAGTATTGGAAGTGGCTGGGGAGTCCTGTGTGAGGGGTGTCTGAAGTCTAGTAAAAAGTGGCTGTCCCTGTGGAATAGACATGAGAGGCACAGAGCTTAAATTCGATGGAGGAAGAAGGACTTGATCTGAAGAGGGTGTAAGGATGTCCTCTCTGGGTAGAGAGAAAGTCCTCTCCACTATCTCTAAGGCAGAAGGTCCAGGGGAAATGACAGCAGGTCATATTGGTGCCAAAGCTACCTACTTCGAACTCTGAATCCTCGTAAACCCTTGCCTTGAGGAGGAAGTCTGAGCCGAGCTGTCTAACACTGAGGTACCAGAAGGCAAGGACAGCTTTAACAGCTATGGAGTCGACCCCAACCCCTCAGCGCCAGTACTGACACTTCAGCTCCAAGAGTCATCCTGTTTGGGAGAGATTAGAGCCAGGTGACTCAGGAGCATGGCTGGCATGGAAGAATAGCCTGTCTTCAGACCAGACACGGACATTCTGGAAGATCTCGGATTACAGGCCTCTGAAACCGCCAGTCAGATCAGAGAAGGAAACAGAACACGAGGCTGAGAAGGGGGCAGGTTCCCAGGTCTGATGGGTGATGGAGCTGGAATTACCCCATCTGGATCTGAGACCTGAAACTTCCTCCTCATTTTATCCACCTTTGCTTCGGATAAACTCCTGGTGGACCTAAGGGAAGAACTTATAGAAGGTGGCCTGAAGAAGTGTTTTCGGACGGTCTCTTGCAAAAGAGGTGAAGGAACAGAGGAGATATTGGCTCTGGGGAGAAACATGGAGAGCAGATCAGAGGAGATTCAGTGCTCTGGGTTTTAGGCTCTGAGGTTGCAGTAGGATCCAGTTTCTTAGAAACTTTAGCTAGAGGTTCGGGAATAGGAGCCATATGAGAACAGTCAGAGGAACATCTCCTCTTTGGGAGAAGAGTCATGTCTCCCTTTATCGGGTCTTTTGGAGGGGGGAGGGGTTGAGCCCCAGCCAGTAAAGAAGCAGAAGAAAATAGTAAGCCTTTTTAAGCAGAAGAAAGTAGTAAGCCTTTTAACACTAACATGTTTCTCTCATCACTTAAAGCATGGGAGTTGAATCCCAAACAGATGGAACAGTCAACTTCAAGATGGGCAATGCCCAAACAAGCAGACATCAGAATTAGGGATCTTATGGCCACAGAATGTGCATTTCGTAAAGCCCATAGGCTTGTCAGCCATACCAAAACTAAGTAGAATGATGCAGTTTGTTTTTTTTTTTTTACAGACAGAGCAGGAGAAAAGAAAATATGAACAATGGTATTCCAGAAGTACCAAATGATAAAAAGTTAAAGGATGCACGAAAAATACTAGTAACCAAAAATAATGCACCCAGTGGCCATCAAGGAAAAAGTACAGTTTTGTACATACCATAAATGTAGATGTTCGAAGATCCACATTGCTGCAGTCATAACTTATGGGTAGTCCGCTGTCCTCGGTCGGCCCGAATACCAAAGTATTAGGCTGACGTCGGTCATGGGTGCTCAGATCTGACATCAGAGCGTCAGGGTATTAAAGCGCATGACCGACGTCATATCCTCAGTCTTTTCTTGCCCCAGATGTCAGAAGGCCCTAAAAAGAAAGGCCACAGCCAAAAATAGAATACTTCCCAAAAAGCATGTACAAATAACAGCTACCACCCAAACCATACAACCATTCCTAACTACAGAGGGGAAGGAGGGAGGTATTGGACTGCAGCAATGTGGATCTTCGAACATCTACATTTATGGTAGGTACAAAACTGTACTATGTTCTTCATCTCACATTGCTGCAGTCATAACTTATGGGTAGAATCCCAAAGCAGAGGTAAAGGGAGGCTGGCAAAATCATAAAGCATTGGGAGCTGCCAAAATGCCCTGTAAGATTGCAGTGGCAAATCCAGCCCTAGATTTGGAATAAAGGGGAAGATGGTAATGTTTAGAAAAAGTGTGCACTGAACTCCAAGTAGCTGCTTCCAAAATATCTTTAGTAGCTACTCCCCTTAAAAAAGCAGTAGAAGTGGCAGTAGCCCTAGTGGAGTGAGGTCTGATTCCAGCCGGAATCTCCTTACCATGATGATAATAACAAAAAGCAATACAAAGGCCAATCCACTTAGAAATAGTTTGTTTTGAAACAGGTTTCCCCTGAGAACCCAAAGCAAAAGAAACAAACTGCTGCTGAGACTGTCTGAACCCTTTAGTCTTGCTCAAATAATAACGCAACTGCCTGTGAATATCCAAAGTGTGCAAAATTTTCTCCCCTTTATTTTGGGGATCTGCATAAAAAGTAGGCAAATGAATTGATTGGTTCAAGGCCACATTTGAAACCACTTTAGGCATAAAAGTAGGGTTAGTACGCAGAGATACCCTATCCTTATGAAAAATTAGGAAGGGTTCAACTGCCATAAGAGCCTGTAATTCAGAAACCCTTCTAGCAGACGTAATGGCCAACAAAAAAGCAGTCTTCCAAGACAAAAACTTTAACTCAGCAGTAGCTGCAGGTTCAAAAGGAGGTAAAGTAAGTTTTTCCAACACAAAATTGAGATCCCAGGCAGGAGTAGGAGCTCTACGTGGGGGTCTTATGTTCTTTGCCCTCTAAGAAATTGCTTAAACAAAGGATGAGAGAATAATGGTGGGTCACAGTCATAGTGAGCAGAAATGGCTGCAGCATGAATTTTATAGAGGAGAAAGACAAACCCTTGTCTAATAATTCTGTAAGATATTGAAGAGAAACACTTAAATCAGGCCTGGAAACATCAAAGCTCTTTGTTTTGCTCCAAATTAAAAATCTCCTCCATTTATCAGCATAAACTTTCCTTGTACTAGGCCTTCTGGCCGCCAAAATAACATTCAAAACTTGTTGTGGAAGCTGCGACCCTCCAGGTTCTAGAACAGAATACGCCAGGCTGTTAGATGCAGGGACTGAATCCTGACATTGAGGAAATGATTGCCCTCCTGAGACAAAAGGTGCGGAATCGAAGGCAAAGGCCATGGAGGCTCCCGTACTAAACTCCTCAGCAGAGGGTACCAGTGCTGTCGAGGCCAATCTGGAGCTATTAGAATCATGGAGGGCTTGTCTTGTCTGACCTTCAAGAGTACCTTGGGGAGGAGAGGCAGAGGCGGAAAGGCATAGACGTGAAGATTGCTCCAACTGAATGATAGAGCATCCACTTTCCAAGCTGTGGGACGAAACATTTTTGTGCAAAACTTTGGCAACTGGAAATTTAGTGGTGGAGAAGCGAACAGATCTATGTCTGGAGTTCCCCATATCACTGTCAATTTTCGAAATACATGAGGATCCAATTTCCACTCGTGGGGATCCACTACCTGTCTGCTCAAAACATCTGCTAAGGAGTTCTGTGCTCCTGGTAGAAACCTTGCCTGAAGATTGAGGTGTAAACTGAGAGCAGTCTCCCACAAAATCATTGCTTGCCTGCAAAGAGGGTACGAATGGGTTCCCCCTTGCTTGTTGATGTACCACATGACAGTTGTGTTGTCTGTTTGAATCAACACTTGCCCTGGGTGAAGTAAATCCTTGAAAGCCATCAATGCAAATTGGACTGCTAACATCTCCTTCAAGTTGATATGTAAATGTTGAAGTCTGGCAGGCCACGTGTCTTGAACCCATTTTCCATTGAGGTGTGCTCCCCAAGCCTTGTCCGAGGCATCTGTCGTTAAAATCTGACTCGCCTCTGGTCGGGCCACAGAGAGTCCCTTGTTTAGGTGACATTCCTGAGCCCACCACAAAAATTCCTTTTGAATGCAAGGTATTATTTGAATGACAGTGTCCAGATCTTGGCAGTGTTGTGTCCATACATTTTTGAGATACCATTGTAACTTCCTCATATGCAGTTTGGCATTGGGAAGCACCAGAATACAAGATGCCATGAACCCCAAGGCTTGAAGGACTGTCCTTGCAGTCAGCCTGGACCGTAGAGACAATTGATGGAAGTAAAGTGTTAGGTTCTTTTGCTTGTCCAGGGTCAAAAAGGCCATCTGGGAAGCTGTATTCAGTCTCACACCCAGAAAGCACATTTCCTGAGAGGGTACTAGACTGGACTTTGTTTCATTCACAGAATACCCTAGGCACCTTAACACTGCCATCACATACTGTAGATGATGAAGAAGTTCGTACTTGTCTTGAGCAAGAATCAGGCAATCGTCCAAATAAGGATAAATTTGTATTCCTCTTAACCTTAAGAAGGCTATCACTGGAGCCAGAACCTTTGTGAACACCCTGGGCGCAGTAGATAAGCCAAAGGGCAATGCAGAGAACTGATAATGTAAAGTCCCAGCCCGAAAACGCAGGTATCTCCCGCAACTGGGCCTGATAGGAACATGAAGATAAGCCTCTGAGATCCAGAGTTACCATCCAGTGATCTTTGCCTAACAGAGGCAGAAGTTGTTGCAACGTCAACATTTTGAATTTTGGAATGTCCAGGTATGTGTTGAGGATAGATAAATCCAAAATCGGCCTCCAAGTGTTTCCTTTCTTTGGTACTAGAAACAGGCGAGAATAAAATTCTAGGCCCACTTCTGACAGAGGGACCTGCTGTATAGCCCCCATTTGAAGAAGTAAAGAAATCTGCTTGTGAGCCTCTACCCTTTGCTGAGGAGGAACGTCTGGCATGCCTTTGAAAGGAGGCAATGTATGGAAATAAAACTTGTAGCTTCGGTCTATAATGTCCAACACCCATTTGTCCTGGGTGACTAATAGCCAGTTTTGCTTGAAGAGTGCCAACTTTCCTCCCAAAGGAGCTGCCAGACAGGAAGAATTTGGCAGCTGAAGATGCAGGTCATTGGGCCTGTTTACGAAAGGACTGGCCCCTGCCCTCACCTGTAGATTGTGCAGGTGAACTCCATGTTCTAGGCCTGAAAGAACTCTGAGCTCCGCCCCTACCACGTCTAGATCTACCCCTAGACTGTAAATCAGAAGAAGGATAAGCCCATCCCTTAGTAGGCCAATTCCTGCTAAACTTAGGAGGCTGCACCTGCAAAAAATCTTTAACAGTCTGCATAGACTTAGCCTTGTCTTCCATTTTCTTCAAGACAGACTCCACAGGAGAACCAAACAAAACTTCAGACTGTAAAGGAGCATCCAAAATTCTAGTTTTAACATGCTCTGACAAATTCTGATCCTTAAGCCAGGCGTGCCTGCGAATAACTGAACCAGTGGCAGCCACCCTGGAAGAAGCCTGTAAAGCATCGAAACCACATTGCAAAGAATGCTTACCCACCTGTTCAGAGGCATGTACCAAATCCTGTAATTCCTTACACTCTATGCCCTCTGCCAAAGCATCCACTTTAGATTTTAGCTGAGTAAGGAGAAAATTCTGGTACTTCATCATATGAAACTGGCAATTCAAAGCCCTCATTGCTAAAGTGGAAGAGGTATACACTTTCTTACCCCATCTATCCAAAGCTCTAGCATCTTTATCCATAGGAACTGGATTCTTTACAACAGAAGCCCTGACACCCTTAGGTCCCTGGCTAATAGTTTCTGGGTCAGTCCTTAGACTCTTATACAGATATTTATGAGCCTCAGGCACTCTGTAATACCTATCTGGCTTAACTGGCGCAGGAGGCAGAGAGTCTGGATTAAGGGAAGCCTCGGAGAAAACGTCTTGAACAACATCCAAAACAGGAGGTATAGCCAAGGGCCTATGCTGTGGTAAAAACAAAAATTCCCTAAGCCTCTTTCGGGAATCTGAGAAATCCTGACCTTCCCATTTAAAATGCTCCCTCATAGAATGCAGGGTTTCTGAAAAAGAAAAATCCTCTGGAGGAGAAGCAGAAGGAGTGGAATCCTCTGCGTCTGAATCAGAAAAAGGAGGAAAATCCTGAATGTCTTCAGCCGAAGACTCTGAGTAATCTGAAGCCTGCTCCAAACTTTCCACCTCTGGCTCCACCCTAGGCCTCTTATCAGGAGGGGGCATAGGACCTCTGATTAAAGAAATTAAATCTTCTGCCATTTTAAGCATGTGTTTTTTAGGCACAGAACCTGCAGAACTAGGGCTGACACCCGTGGAAGACAAACCAGGCCTACCTTTGGAAGGAGCCTTAGAGATAGAGGGAGAAGGCCTAACCACCTTAGGCAAGGAAGGGAGAACAGCAACCTGAGAGGCCCCCTCAGCCTGACCTGACTCCTGAGAGGCCACATCCTGCAAAATTAAAGCCTCCCCCTGAGACTCAACTGAAACCTCGGCTGGATCCACAGATTCCACCGTAGTTTCTAAAGAACCGGCGTCCGTAACGGACGACTCATCCTGCCTGGACTTTAAAGATTTTTCTTTGCGCTTCTTCGTGGTAGCGGGCGTCGGAGGATCCGACGACATATTATAATTACACCGCTTACTGAAGACAAGCCTAGCGCAATCTAACCTACGTTTAATGGTGCGCTTATTAAACCTAGCACAAAAGCGACACCCGACTACGTCGTGCTCAGGTCCCAAACAAGGAATACAAAGAGAGTGGTAATCCCTATGCGGTATCTGTTTCCCACAAGAAATACAATTATTCACTTTTTCTGGCATCCGGAATTAACTGAGGCAAGAAAAAACAAAAATATTCCCCAACGGGGTACTTAGCCCAACTTGGTTTCGGTCTGAAACTCAGAATACGAAAATTTCAGAACGCCGAACGGCACTTGCAAACGCTGCTTCTGCATCGGACCATGCGGCAAAAAAGACTGAGGATATGACGTCGGTCATGCGCTTTAATACCCTGACGCTCTGATGTCAGATCTGAGCGCCCATGACTGACGTCAGCCTAATACTTTGGTATTCGGGCCGACCGAGGACAGCGGACTACCCATAAGTTATGACTGCAGCAATGTGAGATGAAGAACATCTACACTTTATTTGAAACAAACACCAGCAAAATTCATTAGCTGAGCGCTTTCATCATAGACAATGACTTCATCAGAACAAGAATAATTCACATATTTGAAGATGCCTACATATACCTAATAAATTAGCACATAACTAATGAATTAGGTTGAATCAATCAATTAAAAGAGGAACTTACTTAAAAACACATTCACCAATATAAATGTAATATTACATTCTCAAGTATAAAAATCTATATGTGTGCATGCACAGCTCTTTGCTAAAACAGTGTATGAAAATGCATAATTTTAAAAAATATTTTTTGTTTTATATTTAAAGTATGTGAAAAGTAAACATTTATCGTGCCTAAAAAACACGAGACTACGTTTAAGAATGTATTTGAAAATACTTATAAATTTTAGAAGACAAGAAATACACATTAATTAAAATCACTTATTTAATCTAAGATCCCAATCTTTAATTTGGATTCTATCCTTTAAGACTTGTAATATAGAAATGTTGTCACTTAGTCCTGGGGGGGGGGGGAGCTGGCGGCAAGCCTAAGTTGCCAAATGAGTTCCTTTTTGCCAAGCTGATTCTTCCTATCTCCCCTGGGTTCAATGTCCACTACATCTAGTGTACCAAACTTGAAGCCTTGAACATTTGGACAACTTAGTGAATGCCTGTACAATGCATTGGTTTCCTTTTTGTTTTTTTTAATTCATATAAATGTTCATAAATCCTACGTTTAAATGATCTTTCCGACGTAGTATGCCAGACAGGTATCACACATTGCCAAGTAGACTAACCTCGGTGTTCTACAATTTACATTCCTGAAGTTAATGTTAGTCCTTAGTCTGTCGCTCAATGTAGTAACAGTTCCCCTAAAAATGAAACTACATTGGAAACAACTGCCACAACTTGTAGTCCCTTTCCCATTCCCATTTCCATTTCCAATACAATTTTTTGTTTTCTCTACCAATTTCTTAAGATTCATTCCCACCTTGTTTATAAAAAAGGGTTGGTCACCCAGAGTTTGATAAATATCCAGGTTGGTTCTAAAAATACTCCAATTTTTTCGCAAAATAGTTTTAATATTTTTAGATATAGTACTGTATTGTACTATACATGCTCTTGTGAATACCCCAAACCCAGGATATTATTGGGGACTGACCGGGGGTGGGTTTGTAATCTGACCTGGTCCCAAAAGGGGGTTGTATTTCCTACCCCATTTATCATGGACTTCATCCAAAATTGAATTTATCATGTCTTTAGGATAGCCTCTTTGTAAAAACATGTTAGTCAAATTAGCAAATTCCTTTTTGACATTGATGTGTTCAGAAGTCATTCTAGCAATACGTATAGCTTGTCCTTTAACAATGCTTTTCTTTTGGGACAAGGGGCAATGGCTGCTAAAATGCAAGTAAGAGTTACAAAAAGTACTCTTAGGAAAAACCTGAGATCTGAAGCCATGATCACTGTGGGAAATTAATGTATCCAAAAATGGTAAGTACCCTACAGATGGGTAGACAAAAAGAAATAGAAAGAATACCAGCAATGGTACTCGGACAATTATCTTCACAAGGGTAGACAGGCCTAACTAGAAGAATAAATTAGGGAATTTCAACATTATCAAGAACCCTCTACTTTGATTAAGGTGAAGTGAGGCAGGGAAAAAGCTAAAAACTCACAAATAAGGAGATTGAGAATCTTGTTTATCACCCCTAGCTCAAGAGCAGAAAATCCATATCCAAACGATGTGGCTGCAAACAAGATCTGAGGTATACCAGGATTGTGGGGCATTGAGGGTAAAGGGAGGAGCTCCACAGCTGGATTCTTGACTCCAGTGAAAGTGTCAGAGTCAGATCCATGGTTGGATGACAGACCCATTAGTTGAAGAATGAATGAAATGACAATATCAGATATGATGTTCATTTTCTCTCATACTTAATTTGGAAGTAAACGGTAAAAATAAAACAATCAAATCTAAAGGTTACCAGATTTATTACCTAAGAGACTGTGCAACTATATTCTCACAGATCGTCAGACAATGATTCACCCGGTCCTTCTTCGTTGTGGAAGGTTCTTTTTTTCTGAATAAAGATGATAAAAAAAAAAAAAAACAAGTCAATATACAAAATGCATAAGTTTTAAAGGCACTGCACTAGGCAGGTTGATATTTACTTATTACATACATCAAATAAAATGAAATTAAATTTCAACAACATGCACCACAGAAAGAAAGAAAATACACGTGTGTGCAGTATTTGTATACGCATTTGAATATATACAGAGAAAGAGAGAAACAGATGCGCACGTATGTGTACTAAACACAGACATACGTATACAGAGATATGTCTCTATATCCCTCTCTCTTTCACACACTATACATACGTACATACATTCAGACAAACACATACGCACACCCTACTCAAACATATAACACTAGTAATTACAGGCACAAAATCAAATAACATTGAACTTAACTTTAACTGAGATGAAAGCCTGTAACAGAAAAGAAATACTTTCCTTTTCCAAGCGATAAAAGTTTAAAAAGAAACAACTAAGTATTAGATATAATTTACTTGTACAGTGGTATGGGTTAAGAGTGTTTAGTACCCTAATGTGTAGGGCTGTGGTTAGGGGCAGGGGTAAGGTTAGCACATTCTCCCTAAACCCAGCCATACATATTAGGTTACTGAACACCCTTTCTCCAACAGTACCACTAAACAAGACACAAGGACGCACCTATCACTTTCCACAACCCTAATCCAAAAAAACAGTCACATATATACACTAAATTCAAACACAACAAACACCTTTACTGTTCTACAGCCATTAATCTAACCCTTACCCACAAACAACAGCACACATGCACAGACTTAAACCCAATGCTGAAACTTTCATGACAGATGTTAAGTTTCATTATTACTACTTAACTCCCACTTACCTTACACAAGATAATCCAATATTAAACTATTTTATCATTAGGCAAATCAGTCTATTCAACCATACTTACCACAGAAAAAGTACAGTTTTGTACCTACCATAAATGTAGATGTTCGAGTGCTAATACAGCTGAAGTCATAACAGATAGGTTTTCCTGCCGTCAGGCAGGTCCTCGGTCGGCCGAATTCCAAAGTCTAGGTCCGGCGTCGGTTGTCGTCGCTTCCTCCCTGACGTCAGTGCAACAGAGGTATAAAAGATCCAGCCGACGACATTTTCTTCAGTCTTTCTTGCCCCAGATGTCAGGTGCCCCCAGAAGGAAGGCAATACATAAAATTATGTAATATTGCAATGCAATATAATCAAAAAACAGTAATTGCAAGCAAATACACCATAAAAGAATACCCCAATCAGGTTGTATGAGGAGGTGTTAGCCGTTAGGCCTGTCCCAAGAGGGGAAGGAGGGAGGGAAACCTGGACTGCAGCTGTATTAGCACTCGAACATCTACATTTATGGTAGGTACAAAACTGTACTATGTTCAACGTGCATACAGCTGCAGTCATAACAGATAGGTAGAATCCCAAAGCTAAAAAAGGGGTGGTAGGCACTAGGTGGAACTAGGAGGAGCCAGGATGCCCTGCAAGACTGCAGTGGCAAAGCCTGCTCTAGATTTGGAGTATAATGGTAGGTGATAGTGCTTGGAGAAGGTATGTACGGAACTCCAAGTGGCTGCTTCCAAAATATCTTTGGTAGGAACCCCCCTGAAGAAAGCTGCAGAGGTAGCTGTGGCCCTTGTGGAGTGAGATCTGATGCCTGCAGGTACAGATTTACCATGAAAAGAGTAACAAAAGCGTATGCAGTGGGCTATCCACTTTGAGATTGTCTGTTTGGAAATAGGCTTCCCTTGAGCTCCTGCAGCATAGGACACAAAGAGTTGCTCTGATTTTCTGAAAGGCTTTGTTCTGTCCAAATAATAACGCAGCTGTCTGTGAATGTCCAAGGAATGTAGTAGTCTTTCCCCTTTGTTTTGAGGATTAGGGTAAAAGGCAGGTAAGTGGATAGCCTGATTCAAGGCTACCCTGGATACTACCTTTGGCATAAAGGACGGATTGGTTCGTAAGGTAACTCTGTCCTGATGGAAAATGATGAAAGGCTGCACAGCCATGAGGGCTTGTAGTTCCGAAACCCCGCGAGCTTTAGTGATTGCCAGGAGGAGGGCTGTTTTCCAAGACAAGTATTGCAGTTCTGTTGAAGCAGCTGACTCAAAAGGAGGCAAGGTCAGTTTTTCTAGTATGAAATTGAGGTCCCAAGCAGGTACTGGTTGTTTCCTTGGGGGTTTTATAGTCTTAGCCCCTCTGAGGAACTGTCTTAAGAGGGGATGAGAGAATAAAGGAGGATCAGTGTTGTATTCTGCAGAAATGGCTGAGGCATGGATTTTGATGGAGGAGAATGAAAGTCCATTGCTTAGCATCTCAGCTAGGTACTGTAATATTTGGGGTAAATTCAGTATTCCAGGATTCTGACCCTTTTTCTCATTCCAGGCACAAAACCGTTTCCATTTTGCAGAGTACGCTTTTCTAGTAGAAGGTCTTCTGGCCTCCAAAATGACATCCTGCACCTCCTTGGAGAGTAGGGCCTGTTGTGAACTTAAGGAATCTTCCATGCGGCTAGATTGAGTGTTTTCAGCTGGCTGTGAAGAGTTTTGAAGTTGTGCTGAGTCAGTAGGAGAGGCATTAGAGGCAGGATCCATGGTGGGGAATGCGTCAAGCTTTTCAGGAGTGGGTACCAGTGTTGTCTTGGCCAGTCTGGAGCAATGAGAATCATCTTTGGTCTGTCTGCTCTGGTTTTTAATAGAACTTTGGGCAGCAGAGGGAGAGGTAGAAAAGCATAAACTGTCATTTTTGCCCAACTGAAGGAGAGTGCGTCCACTTTCCAGGCCTGTGGATGAAAGGTCCTTGAGCAGAATTTTGCCAATTGGTGATTTCTGTGGGAGGCAAAGAGATCTATGTCTGGCCTTCCCCATGCTTGAGTTATCTTTGTGAAAACTTGAGGATGCAACTTCCATTCATGTGGATCTGTCATATTTCTGCTTAGGTTGTCTGCCAGTGTGTTTTCCTTGCCTGGCAGGTACTGTGCTTGAAGCTCGATTTGTAATTCCAGAGCCATGTTCCAAAGAGACATGGCTTGCCTGCATAGGGGGTATGAATGGGTACCTCCCTGTTTGTTTATGTACCACATTACTGTGGTGTTGTCCGTCCTTATCAATAGCTGGCCTGGATGCAGTAGGTCTTTGAAAGCTATAATAGCATTTATTACTGCTAGCATTTCCTTCTGATTGATGTGTAGGTGCTTTTCTTTTTGGGGCCATTTGCCCTGAATGCACCGATCTGTCATGTGCGCCCCCCAGGCGTAGTCAGAGGCGTCTGTTGTGATGATTTGATTTGCTTGAGGCTTGCAGAATGGGAGACCTGTGTTTCTTTGGCATGCTTGAGCCCACCACAGAAATTCCTTTTGAAGACATGGAATTAGTGGTATTACTGTTTCCAAACTGTGGCTGTGTTGAGACCATAGGTTTTTTAAATACCATTGAAGTTTCCTCATATGCAGCTTTGCACATGGGATCAGTAGGATGCAAGATGCCATGAATCCCAGAGCCTGCAGGATTTTCCTTGCAGTCAGCCTGGTGAAAATTGCCAGTTCTCTGAAGTATTGAGTTAGTTGCCCTTGTTTCTCTGGCGTGAGGTAGGCCATCTGGGTGTTTGTATCCAAGCTGGCACCCAGGAAAATTATTGTTTGAGTGGGAATTAGCCTTGATTTCTTTTTGTTGACTGTGTATCCCAGAGAATTCAACAACATTATTACAAACGCCAGATGTTTCATAAGTATGTGCTTGCTGTCCGCTTGGATCAGGCAGTCATCCAGACATGGGTATATTTGTATCCCTTGAAGTCTGCAGTAGGCGATTACCGATGCCAGGCATTTCGTGAACACTCTGGGCGCAGTAGATAAGCCAAAGGGCAATGCAGAGAATTGATAATGGGTTGAACCTGCAAGAAATCTGAGGAATCTTCTGCAATCTTGTCTGACTGGGACATGCAGGTATGCCTCCTTGAGGTCCAATGTTACCAGCCAAGACTCCTTGCCCAGCATGGGAAGAAGCTGCTGTAATGTGAGCATCTTAAATTTTGGCACGAATAAAAATGTGTTTAGGATGGAAAGGTCCAAAATAGGTCTCCAATCTTTTCCCTTCCTTGGTACCAGGAATAGTCTGGAATAAAAACCTTGACCCTGTTCTTGTACAGGTACCTCTTGAATAGCTTTCATGTCCATGAGATCTGAAATTTGTTTTTGTGCCTCTGCCCTTTGATTGTGTGGCAGGTTTGGCATGCCTCTCATTTTTGGAAGGGTGTGAAAGTGAAATCTGTAGCCTCTGTCTATAATGTCCAGGATCCATTTGTCTTTTGTGACAATATGCCAATTTTTCAAAAATAATGCCAGTTTTCCGCCTAAAGGTGCTGCCATTTGAGCCTTGCTTGGCATGCAAAGGGGAAAGTCATTGGTTCTGCTTTCTGAATGGCTGTGAACTATCCTCACCACCTCTTTGTGTGGATGCTTGCCATTGTCTGCCTCTAAATGATCCTTGAGATTTCCCTCTGCCCCTCGGGCGCCTGTATCTACCTCTTTGGGGTCTGTCAGTGGCTGCAAAGGACCAATTTTTGGAAGGCCAATTTCTACTGAAACATGGAGGTTGCACCTGTAGGAAATCTTTTACTGTTTGCATTGAGTTTGCCTTTTCCTCCATTTTCTTTAATACCTCCTCAGCTTGAACACCAAATAATACATCTTTTTGCAGAGGAGCATCTAGTAATTTAGCTTTGACATGATCTGGTAAGGTTTGCTCTTTGAGCCAGGCATGTCTACGTATGACTGATCCCGTAAAGCATCAAAACCACATTGCAAGGTATGCTTACCCACTTGTTCTGCACTATGTATCAAATACTGCAACTCCTTCAAGTCTGGTTGTTCAGGTTGTGACATTTTGTTTCTCAACTGTGATAACAGAAATTGTTGGTACTTTAACATAGGAAACTGACAGTTTAATGCCCTCATGGTTAAGGTGGCCGAGGTGTAAACCTTTTTCCCCCACCTCTCTAAAGCTCTGGAATCTCTCTCTGAAGGTAATGGATTTTTAGCAGTGGAGGCCTTAATTCCCTTGGGGCCCTGTGATATAGTTTCTGGGTCAGCCGCATGGCTTTTGTATAGGAATTGGTGTGAGTCAGAAACCCGGTAATAACTGTCAGGCTTGACTGGAGCTGGTGGTAAGGAATCTGGGTTAAGGCAGGCCTCCGAATACACGTCATCTAGAATGTCTAAGACAGGAGGTATAGCCAGAGGCCTGTGCTGAGGGAGCAAGAGGAAATCCCTAAGCCTTTTCTTGGAGTCCGAGTACTCTTGGCCTTCCCAGTGGAAGTGTTCCCTCAAGGTATGTAAGGTTTCCCCAAAAGAGTAATCCTCGGGGGGGGGGGGGACAGAGGGAATGGACTCCTCTGCATCAGAATCTTCAAAAGGGGAGTAAGAATGTTCCTGGTCTTCAGAATGTTCTGAAATAATGGAGGCCTGGTCCGTGGAGGGGGATTCTTCCTCCACTCTGGGTCTTTCCTCGGGCACAGAAGACACCGCCAATGGAGTGTCGGTAGTCAGGGGCTGCGTAGGCACCTCACTGAGAACCGGACCACCTGTAGTCGGCTTTGGCGTGGTGTCGGTGGAAGTCGCGGACCTCGAATGTCGGTCCTTATCTTTGCGTCTTTTACTCAAAACTGGAGTCGGAGTATCTGACGACATAATGTAATTAAATTTTTTGCCAAAATGGTGTTGGGCGAACTCCGCCAGACGCCAGTGTGTCTGTTGAATGTAGCGCAAAAACGACAGGCCGAGACGTCGTGGTCTGGGCCTAGGCAAGGAATGCAGAGGGAATGGAAATCCTTATGCGGTATTTGCTTCCCACAAGAAATGCAATTATTAACTTTGTCTGACATCGGTCTGAGGCAAGAAAAGTTTCCCCAACGGGGTACTTAGCTTTCAGGAAGACTTTGGTAGAAAAATATTCGTAATCTCAGGAGCTGGCCGACCGGCACTTGCGAACTGCTTCTGCTTCGGGCACCGCACGGCAAGAAAGACTGAAGAAAATGGCGTCGGCTGGATCTTTTATACCCCTGTCGCACTGACGTCAGGGAGGAAGCGACAACAACCGACGCCGGACCTAGACTTTGGAATCCGGCTGACCGAGGACCCGTCTGACTGCAGGAAAACCCATCTGTTATGACTGCAGCTGTATGCACGATGAACATCTTCCAAGATTAAATTAACCTGTGACCAAACATGCTGCACCCCATACATATAAATACACAACAGAAATATACCTTATATATATATCTACATCTAAATATCTATATCTATCTATATCTATATACAGAGAAATATAGATAATATATATATAATTCAAGGGTACACACGAGCCTTGGTCTTATGCTGTACAGATGTGAAGTTTTATCTGCAACCCAGGTGACTAGGGTTCAACTACTTGC
Source organism: Protopterus annectens (assembly GCF_019279795.1). Classification (NCBI taxonomy): domain Eukaryota; kingdom Metazoa; phylum Chordata; order Ceratodontiformes; family Protopteridae; genus Protopterus; species Protopterus annectens. Next base: position 1,443,193,609 of record NC_056729.1, on the reverse strand, counting down.
ACTAGCAGAACTAATGGGATAGGCATGGGAGTGAGCAGGCCATTGCTGGTCAGACCATTTCAGTAGGGGAATGCAGAGTGACTGTTGTACCAATCACCCTCTATAACACTCTGGGGGTACTGCAGGTAGCAGACATGCCAGGGCTGTTGTGCTACATAGAACCCAGGACTGGGTCTTGTGTGGATGCACTTAGACCACTTCCCAGACAGCAAAACTAAGCAGCATCTCATCTACCAAAGGGATGGGAAGTTAGGTTTGTCTCAGTCTGGCTCTCAGATAAATCCACTTTCCATCAGGGAAGTAAATACTGTGGGAAGAAATAGCCAGGGAATTGTTATGGCTAAGCTTGTATAGGCCCTAGGGCCGATAGCCTAGTACCAACCTATGAACCTATGAATCACCTGAATCCTGCTTCCGAGGAGGACAGATTGGATTTCCAACCTTGCTAATGAATGAATGGATAAGCAGGGCTTTTTTCCCTGAACGAAGATTAATCACGGCTCTCACGTCAAAGGAGGAAAGACTGGACCCAAGGTCTGCAGATACACGAGTCAATAAGGTGAACACAGGATGGGAGGATTCAAAAAAAAAAAAAAGGGGGGGGGGGGACAGCATACATAAAATATTTTAAAAGGTGCAGAAAATACATAAAATCACACAATTTACAACAAGGACTTAAACAGCCAGTCATATCAAAACATAAAATTAATGAAAGTTACTGTTATATCAATTATAGGCGAAAAGTCAATTGTATGTGTTTAGTATCTTTGATACTCTTCCACTGTAACTAGAAACTCTTGTAATGGATTTACGGTTTTAAATAGACAGAAGCTTATTCCTAAAAGAAGGATGGTCTGAACTTCTCTGCTTATCAAAGGGTAGTGAAATTCTAGAAAAGGCAATCAGCACTGGACAAGCCTTTCACAGAAGACAACAAGCAATTAGGATGGCAAGGCAATAAATACACCCTCGTCATCCTGTAAACATAGGGAATATAGTACTATGATGGTTTACTAAGGAATACAATGGACTATTTTTTGCAATTTGTATATAATAGTGTATAAAAGAAAATTGGTCCTCTTTAGTTCAGATAAGCATATAGCATGAGACATAGAAAAAATATGCTCCTTTCTGCTGGACAGGCAAATATGAGAGTGTTGAATGTCTGGCAGGGGAGGAGATGCTGACACTGAAGTAGTCAGAAAAGGTAATCGGCAAGTGAGAGACAGAATAGCCCTCACTCAGCAATCAGTACTGTCCATTTCCCATACAGGAGGTAGACAACCAAATGGCCTGTGACTACCTCCAGGATCTCAGGGCTGTTACTGACCACTTGTATGTAGATAGCAACTGTTCAACTATCAAAAATCCTTACACAGGATCCTTGACCAGACCGCTCTCTCTGGAAAATGATTAGGGCTCCAACCAGTCTGTTTCTTTTGCTGCCCATGTCTAAATCACATCTAATGCCAGCTCCTCTTCATTTTGGAGAATAACCTTTGAAAAGATTAAAATTTTACTCAAAGACTGACTTTCCTGCCCTACTTCTCCATGTGTGTTTTCATTTCAGACCAAACAAAACTAGTATTCAGAATGTGCCATTCATGAATCTTACCTTGGTGTACTTGACAAACACTAATCTAAGTGTGTTAGCACACATCTGTACTGGAATGCATAGGCCTACATACAGCCTTATGCAGCATTAAAGGGTACACATATGTTAAGGATCACCACAGTAGAAACCTCGGCCTACACTAATTTAAGTCTCTTCATAACTGGGCTGTCAAGTAACTAGTCTATAATCTGCAGTATTTACCCAGCAACTGGTGATGAAAACTTCACTATATGGGCCAAATAGAGAAAATGTGGAAGATACAGAAATGTACTTCCCAAGGCAGTCAACTGCCCGAGACGCCTTCTATGGATGGTGGACCTCAAGACTCAAGGGTGTCAGAGCCCTTTTCAGAGTAGTTGCAGACACTTAAGTTTCTGATTTGGGGGTATCTGACCAGAAATTGCAATCTCTCTCTCCGAGAATGAAGGACACTGTCTGTTTTTTTGTTTATTTTTAAAGATGGGGTTTACTGTATCCAGTGCCACGCAGTCAGCTTTAGCAGCAACTGTAAGCATCAATGCAAATATGGAGAGCTTCCCATGAAGATTACAGGATTGACTAAAAGACCTTCTGCAGCAAGAAGGACATGAGGGCAGCTGGCCAGCCTTTTTTTCTTATGCATCATTTCTAGGACCTTCCTAAATATTGAGTCATCAGGAGGGATGTAGGAAAACTGTGTCATTCTCATCAATCAAATCACCTACAAGGGACTGGGGGGGGGGGTCAAAGTCTGTGCATTTCTTTCTGCATCACAGGTGAAGGTGATTCAGAAATGATGGCCTTCACTTAGAACCTGAAGTGGTCTGGGGAAGCTGCTAAACAGCTGTGGTCCTTCAACACTGTAGAACAAACTGTGATGTCACTGGCTCCACAACAGAAAACGTTGAAGCTGAAAATAAGGCTGACATGACCCAAGGTATGTTGTGGGGCTACATCATAGCACTTAAGGGTGTGTGGATATAGAATCAACAGACACTAACATTGGCCCTCAAGTGATTCCAGACAAATGACCCAAATGTCAAAACAAAAGTATTCCTTCACGTTATGAGCACAGGGATTTGATAACATCAAGGTTTCAGTGCAGCTAAAGACTACACCATGAGACAGCATTGGGACGGAGAGCACTGACATTGAAGCTGAAACAATATTAGTACTCAGGTCATCGATGCAGAGCTCAACATTGGCACTTCTGTAGTTAACAGGAGTTGATGCATTGATGTCTGAACGTGCTTGCTGATGGTCTTTTTGGAACTAGTACCAAAAACACGTGTGCTGTTCTGCCCCTTCCACCAGTCCCAGTATATATTAAAGTCCGTAATCAAATTTGGATCACTATCAGCAGTTTTATGCCTCAGCGCTAACAGAGCTGGCCAAAACATTTACTATAACCGGAAACATATGAATGGATATTTAACAGAAAATTTATTCTATGAAATGTATGTTCTTACAACAATGTTGCATATGGAGATGGTCTCTCCTCTTCAATTCAACAGGACTAAAGCTGCATGACTTTTGTCAGCTCAGTATCTGAAACTTCTGCAGGCAACTAGCACTTACTTTTTAACCAATAATGCTCTCTACCAACAAACTTCCTATCAAATTTCTGGTATGCTGTATTAATAATTCTTTCTGATACACCTCATCACTTAGATTCCTCTACACTACACCTGCTCTAAGGCAGGGGGGAACCTGCTCATGAAGATCTCATGTTACATTTTAAGTACATAACTTCTACATCTAAACTGAAGAGAGGTTTATCCTCAAAAAAAAAAAAAAAAAACATGACAAACTCCTAAGAGGATACAATGGATATATCCATTTACTCTGTTAAAAGGATTGGTGGCTTGGTCACAGATCATTTACAGCTACACCTTCAGTCATTTAGGCACTTAAAATGGTAAGTATTGTAAGATACATTTGTCAAATACTTGCAGATTGATCACGGATAGAGAATAATAGTAGAAATGTACTGTAGGAAAATGTTGCATATCATCCAATACTCACCCATATTAGCAGTACTAACAGAAACGTGGCTAAATAGTAAAATTCTAACCCACGGTTATAACATCCACAGACATGACAGGACTAAAACAAGGCAGCAGCATAGCTGCAATATATGAAAACACTATCAAACTAGAAAGGCTTGAAAAATCAACCCCCCCAGACCTCTTGAATTCTGAAATTCTAATCACCCTCCTTCAACTAAACTCTAACAAACACATCATTATAACAGCTATTTATATACCCCCAGGTAAACAACCCAGACATTATTGAAGACCTTCTTTGTTGATGTGCATCAACTTTTAGTCAAGAAACAATAATAATGCAGGATTTCAACATGGACTGGTACATCTGCTCCTAGGAAAAATCCTATTTTATTAACTTCCATGGTTTCTGTCAAATTATACAATCCCTTTCCAGATTTGGGAAACACAGTAAAAAAGAATCAATCCTAGACTAGACAAAAACTCTCTCTCTGTCACCAATCTGGTTGTCTCCTTCACAATCTAAGTGATCAGCTACACACTTACCTTCTTAGGCACCACATTTGCCCTACTAAAAATATAATTTACAAACTTGTCCTCAACAAAAGACATTTGTCCACCATGAAGTCTTCAAATGCCCCCTGCAACAATGTGACTGGTCCCCATTAAAATATCTGCACCTTGACTCGGCTGTCCAACATTTCAATGACACATTCCTCAATATCCTAAACAACCTAGCCCCCCTTAGAAAGACCCGTTCTAGCTCCAAACACATACAATGGCTTACCAAGGACACCAAGCTGCTCCTCAGAGAGGCAGAGCCTGGTCCTATACCACAACAACAAAAATCAAGACTCCCTTCTTACCTAAGTCAATTACACAACCTTGCCAAAAAACAAATCAGGTACAACATAAAGGTGTACTATACAAAAATGCAACAAAAACACCAAAACAATCACCAGAGATTTTAGGGAGCCATCAAACTACTAAAGTCTGGACAGATCACAACCCCAGCTCCAACCACAATTAATTCCACAGGTAGCATTGCCTCACAATTTAATTCATACTTTTATCACTCTATACTCTCCCGATAAAAAACAGCAGCAATACTCCCCCTATCTATTCCTAATGAATTAAGCAGAACCCTCAATTTATTTTCAATCAAACCAACTCAAACTAACACCATCAAAGAACATCTTTCCAAACTTAAGCCTCCTTTCTTCCAGCTGACCAACCTCCCAATGAATTTCTAAAGCTAGCAGCAGATGCCAAGTCCTACCCTCTATTTCATCTAATAAACAATTCCATTGCTGAGCAGTATTTGTTTATGTAACTTAACATTTGTTTACCAGAAAAGTTAGACCTGGAACAAAGCCAATTTTCAGCAGTGGCTCAGGGGAAAAACGCTTCGGACGTATGTCTTTTTTTTTTTTACTGTAGGAGGAAACCGGAGCACCCGGAGGAAACCCACACAAATGCAGGGAGGACATGCAGACTCCGCACAGAAGGCACCCCAGCCAAGAATCGAACAGGACAACCTCTTGTTGTGAAGCAACAGTGCAACCACTGCGCCAAACATGTACATCCTCAAACTCCGGAAAGTCTCTTACATCATCCCTCTTCACAAAGGTGGCTCCTCTACAGAGTTCTCAAACATGTCAACTGCCCTCCTCCCTCCCAGAGCCAAGATTCTTGAAGAATGCATACACAGACAACTCAGATTATCTACTAAGCAATAACTTCCAATCTGCAACTCAACATGGCTTCAGACCTAAACACAGTACAACCACTGCCCTTGTTAGTTTTATCAACTCAATCAACCAGCTCAGAAATGACAACCAGCTTGTCTCGTCTATCTTCCTTGACATGTCTAAAGCCTTTGATACAGTATCCCACCAAAAGCTATTAAATGAGCTAGTTTCCTTAAACCTAACCCAGCCAGCCCTCTTCGGGTTTCTCAGTTACTTAACTGCCCACCAACAGGCAGTTAAGTGGCAAAATGAACTCTCAACCTTATTACGGGTCTCAGTATGAGTACTCCAAGGCTCAGTTCTTGGTCCATTGCTCTTCACCATATTCACCAACAGGCTCAGCACAGCCACCCTGTATGCAACCATTGTTCAATATGCAGGCGACTCCTCTCTCACATGTTCAGCTCCCTCCCTACCAGAACTCCTACAAACAACCCAACAATTTTTCCAAAACATTGAAAAATACCTCTCAGACTCTCAACACATAATCAGTGCAAATAAAGCTTATGCTCTTCACTAATAGCAAAGTTCCTGATAACTCTCTCCTCTTCACCATCTACTCAGCCAATAAAGCTAAAATTGAACCTGTCCAGCACACCACACTCCTTGGAGTCGCAATACATAGCAACCTAAAAATTGACAAACACCTCGCTCTATCAAAAAAGGTCCACATTAAGCTAGGCTCACTATACAGAGTCTAGCCATACCCAACAGTGGCCACTAGACATTCAATAGTTAGGACTCATCTACTCTCTACCCTTCTATCTGCCTCACCAATATTCACCATCTCAGAAAATCAGATTTGAATAAACTGGGGTCCTGCTATAACAAAATCGCAAGATTTGCTACCAACCTCCCTTACGGATCACATCACTGCACAGGAATTCATAAACTAAATTGGATTGACCTACCCAATCTCCTATCCCTCAACCAACTTTTCATTCCATTTTCCAACATCCAGACAACTGTCCAGCACAAGAGCTTAGTGCAGCCTTACTCGAACGGCAGGCCACTAAGATCCTCCAACAAACTACTACTCAAAGTAACTAAATCTAATAATTGTTATGGTAACTCTATTCTCCCACCAAATATCTAAGTCCTGGAATTCCATGCCGGAGACAATACTAAATTCTAGTGATACATCCTAATTTAAACTACAGCTTAAGGAACACCTATCGAAAAACTAGCTTTGCTCCTGCACTAATCCAGGCTAACCATTCTATCCTTTCTTGCTCTTAAAACCAAAATATCTCATCCCTTACTAAATTCTAACATCCAAACTATACCCTCTCTCATGGAATTCCAATTTCTCTCTGCCTTTCTCAAGCTCAATACTGCTCCTATTTTTATCTACCCATCTCTAGCTTCCTACAGTTTCATCATAGTCCCTCCTTCTTGTACATCACCTCAATATTATCACCACTGTTTAGAACAAGTAACACTAACAGAGCAACAATCAGCCATATTCTTGTTCACATTACCATATATTTACCTCATAAATATTTACCACCAAAACCATAATGATGATCTACTGATTAATCATTTCTCCGTGATGGTACAAGCTATTTCATGCTAGTTTGTTAGCTTTCTTTTTTCCACTCTTTCAAATTTTACTGTTTATGTATAAACCTATTTACCATCTATATTTACCCAAGTTAACGTATTCTTGACTGTTACTGATTTCTTGCATTGTTTGTAGTAGTAATGTGTTATCAACAAAAAGAAAACATTTGTACAATTCTAGGAGTACGCACTTATAACTGTGGCCCTAAAGGAAGGGCTAGATCTAGAGATCATATTCACCTGCTTGTAGTGTCTTGCAAATGTATTCAGTGAAGTCCACATAGCTTTTGCACAAATATCTTTTAAGAATGAATTTATGGTGAATTAAAAAAAAAAATCTATTTTGAGAAGTGTGCTCTAGGCAGCGAGGACAAAGGTATTTTCAATAGATTGTAGTACAAAATCAGTCAACTACAGGGGCAAGGGAATTTTAGAAAATGTGGAACCCAACTTCTTTTTTGAAAATGAAAATTATGAAGCCTTCTAATAAATTTGGTTCTGTCCAAGCAGAATTCAAGTAGCCTGTGGATATCTCGTACAATAATCATATATTCATCTCTGCAAATCAGAAAAAATACAGGCAGGTTAATGGCCTGACTAAGATTCACCCAAATGGCTACCTTGGGTGTAACTGACAGATTAATCTGCAAAGACATTCTACTGTACAACTATGGCAAATAAAGTATGAAAACCTGACAAAGACCGTAATTCAGGAGCTCTTCTTGCAAAAGCAGAGTGCTCCAATACACAAATTACAAGTTTGCCAAAGCAACTGTTTCAAAGATAGAAATAATTGTCTTCTCATCATCTAGTCCAAAACAAAGTAAAAGTTTCAAGGCAGTACTGTATCCTTTATATGAGGTCAAATATGACAAATACCTCTGAAAAAAGCCTTGCAAACATTTAGTCTACAAAGTGAGCTAGAATCTCATTGAAACGTCAAACTGCACACACGTGCAAATTAACAAGGAATGCATAATCTAGTATCACACACTTGCAAATTGCAGTTTAAAATTGCTGGCACCAAAACAGTGACAAAACCCAGACATCTGGAAGTATTCCATACAAAGAAATGTCTTCATTTGCTCCTGTATGATTTTACATTAGGCATTTCAGCATAAGTAAGAGTTTGGACTATGCTGTCAGGGTTTGACGAATCCCTAGACATTACTAAAATTAGAATAACCATACAGCTAGAGGGAGAAGTATAGGTATATCAGAGTGGTTCTTAATAGTCACAGACAGAAGTTTCTCCAGAGGAGGAATAGGAGGCCAACTCAAAAAGAATCAAACTTTTTAAGGGCAATATGGAACTATAGGAATGACATTGGACTTGCTCAACCTGGATTTTTGAATGATCTTCAGAAGAAGAAGAAAACCTTACAAGAGTCCCACAGAATATTCCTTAACACAAGCATCTCTAGATTTTCTCCTATGAGACAGATGAGGGAAAAATTGCTTTACTTTGCATTGGATTGTGGATGCAAACAATTGCTGCAAGGCTTCCCCCATGAAAGAAAACCCTTCACACTACCGAGGGGCAGACGGCTGAATAATTATTCATGAGGCATCAGTAAACGGCAACTGAGGCTGTCTGCAAGAGAAGTGGCTTCCTCCAGCATATGCATCAGTATCAGGAAGTGATTTGTAAATAAATCCCATTCCCATACTGCTTCTCATCAAGAAGATAAGCCTGACTGTATACATACCAAACCACTGTCAAGTTGTATGGATGGCAACACCATCATAAGATATCAAGTCTTGAAAGTCTTCTAATGTGAGAAGTGCCCCTCTCTAAAATAATGATGTGCATAACTGGATTTGCTTTGTAACCATACTCCACTGACCACTTGCCTTTGACAATGTTCCTCCACCCAAGGGGAGAAGCATCCATGGTGACAGCCACTACAAGGGCTGATAAAAGAAATGGACTGCCCATTGAATGTGAGAAACTGAGGAGGCTCCATCTAGGATACTGTGGTGTACACTGTGCCCACGACTGGAAGATGCTCAGAATAGGTTCCATCACAGAAACTGAGTCTCATCTAGTGAACTCATATACGCATATATCACTATGTATGCAGTCTTCTTCTGCAACCATAGTGCTATAAGCACACTATGTATGCAGTCTTCCTGCTTCTACCTGTAATGCAAGTTATTTAGGTAAACAATCCCTCTCATAAGTACAGCCCCTAGGAGTGCAGACACGTTGAAATGACTATTTCCTTGTGTGAGCAAATATATACACAAATCATGATCAAGTTCTGTGACTGTACATCTTCAACTGCATGCAATATGAAGTTAAAGGTACAAGTTAAGAAATTAGAAAAATGTACTTTATTTTTTATTTATTTGCCATTTGTTAACAGGGTTAGTCTGGCTGAGCAGTTACCCTTTTTCAACAGAGACCCAAGGAGAAAAGCTCCAGGTTACAATGTTTACAATTAGTTACAAAAGTGAATTACATATGCATAAAATAGGAAACAACAATACAGCTATAGGCAAATACAAAAAGTGACGATATAGATTATGGTTAAACATTCTTAAGGAGCTGCAATTTCATACTTTATAAGTAATTGAAAAAGGAGTTAAGTGTCAAGGAATAGGTGAAAGAGGAAAGGAAGGCCTAGCAGACATACAAGATTATAATTGTAGCATATAGATGATTTTGGGAAAAAAATTGTGGGGGAGGCAGGATAAGTTCAGGAGTGGCCAAGTGGAGGTTGTGAAAAAAATTAAAGAGCATTTAGGAGACTGGTTGCATAGGTTACACAAGATAGAGGTAGATAAGAAAAAAGCCTTAGGAGTGTGGGAGGGGAGTGGATAAAAGGGAGAATGGGGTAGGGGAGGAGGACATTTTTAAGTAGGGTCTTTACAGGTGCAGGATCAGGAGTTTTGTAGGAAGTCCTTTAGGGCACATTTGAAGTTGACTGAGTTAGGGAGGGATCTGATGGAGAGAGGAAGCTTGCTCCAGGGTATGGAGACTGCATGGCTATAAAGACCTTTTCCTATGGATTTATTTGGTTTGGAGATGTGGAGTAGGTGTTGGTCTGAGCTACGAAGCTCATGGTTGGGGGTGTAGGGGAGATGAGAGTTGTTAAGGAGAGACAAGCTTGGGGTTGTAGCAAGATGGAGTGCATCATGGGAAGTTGAGGTGAAAGGAGTTGGTTATGGAACTCTAGCCAGTTTAGTTTTTTTTTAGACAGAGGCAGTGGTGTGAGTGATAGGAGAGATTTGTGGAAAATCTAGCAATCTTATTATAAGTTTGCTCAAATTTGTTTTGGAGATTCTTTTGGAGGTTGGTGAAAATAGGGGCAGCATAAAGTAAGGTAGGAAGGAGGTAGGCTTGGCCAAGGGATACTCTGGACTCTTGGGAAAGGAAGTTTTTATTTCTGTAAAGCAATCCCATTTTCTGGTGGGTCTTTTTGATGTGGTTGCTGATATGGATATTGAATTTTAGTTCATCATCTACGAGTATGCCAAGTAGTTTAGTATGTGGTTTGGCTAGAATAGTTGTATTGTTTAGTGATGAGATAGTAAAGGAAGATTTGAGGTGATGGAGAGGTTTGGGGAGGAAGAGTAGAAGTTTAGTTTTGTTGGGTTTGAGTAGGAGCTGATGAGTAGTGAGCCATCTTTCGACAAAGTATAGAGTGTCGTGTGTGCGGGTATGTAGGTCAGTTAGATTGTCAGAGGTAGAGATGATTGTGGAGTCATCAGCGTATTGAATAAGTTTGGAGTCAGGGCAGGACTGGAAGAGATCATTAGTAAAAATGTTAAATAGTAGTGGACCCAGGATGGAGCCTTGGGGTACTCCAGTAACGACATGAAGAAATAAGGAATTAGCTGACTTCCATTTAACTGATTGAGCTCTATTTGACAGGTATGAAGAGAAGCTGTTAAGGATGGAGGTAGAGAGGTTGAAGGAAGACAGTTTAGAGAGCAAGATATTATGTGAAACAGTATCAAAAGCCTTGGAGAGGTCTAAGAAGAGTGAAGGTACTAATGTGTTGTTGTTGAGTGGAGTTAGTGAAAGACAGTAGAGCAGTAGTGGTACTATGGTGTGGGAGGAAACCATGTTGAGTAGGGGTGAGGAGATGTTCTTGAATTATATGAGACACGAGTTGTTTGTGAATGCACTTCTCTAGGAATTTTGAGATAGGGGATAGGACAGCGATGGACCTAAAATTTGAGGGGTTGGTGGAGTTACTGCCTTTGTGCAGGGGAATAATGTAGGATTATTTCCATATGATGGAATAGGTTTTCCTGAATCGACCTGTTAATAAGTATGGAGACTGGAAAGGCTATGGAAGGGGCAGCTATTTTGGGGTAAAGGGGTGGTAGGTTATCTGCTAAAGAGGAGCAGGATTTGAGTTTAGACAGTAGAGACTTGATAACAGTTGTGGAAAAAGGCTTGATAAAAAAGGTGGTGAGGTTGGCAGGAGGGGTGGGGGTGTTATGATGTAGCAAGAAGACTGCACACTTATAAAACTGGAAAGAGAATACAAAAATTGACTGTAACACTGTGGAAGGTGGAAATCCTTTGTGCCAACACACAAAGTAGATTTATTTCAGTGGGTAAAATAACCAGTAATAAAAAATGACCCCGATAATGTACAGTTCACGTATTGTCCATATGAAAAAATATCTTGTAATTACTCACAGGCAAAATGAAATTCAAAGAAAGGTATATATAAATAACCAGACCTGGGTTCCAGTTAGAATAGTGGTGAAAATAAGTCCGTTTGAACGTGTGTGCACTCCAATAAATTTCTGTTCAAGGTGCCGGCTCTGGTAACATTCCGTTTGCTGATCCAATCCTGAAAGCGTAAACACACAAGAGCTGCCGGTGATAGTAAGTGCAAAAAAATGTATACCAAATGGTAGGGAAAGGTTCCCGTGGCAGAATGCAATTAATATCCACTTAGTCCAGTCCAGCAAACTTTCCGCCCAAAGCTGTAACTGTAGGCAGACTATAAGGGTGTAGAATGTAGTCCAAGCGGTGGGGAAAGTTTCCCGTAACAAAAATCAGTTCCCGTGGCAGAATGCAGTTAATATCCACTTAGTCCAGTCCAGCAAACTTTCCGCCCAAAGCTGTGACTGTAGGCAGACTACAAAGATGTAGAATGTAGTCCAAGCGGTGGGGAAAGTTTCCCGTAACAAAAATCAGTTACCAGTCACTGAATGAAGTCCAGCGAACTGTCCGCCCGAAGCTGGAACTATAGGCGGACTGACAAACCAAGTCCGTCCAAGTGTAGGCACTCAAAAGACACAAAAAACTGCAAAAGTTCTCCACGAACCCAGTCTGGTAAATGAACAGTAAATAAAATAGTGAATAAAGCAGAATGTAGCCCAAAGAGGTTGGCTTTCTTAATCCAAAGGCACAGGAACAAACTAGTGCAATGATGTTAAACGCAGACCCGCGTTTTTCGTTCAGATATGTATCTGAACTTCTTCAGACAAAACGCTGACTAGTTAGTCAGTTAGGATTTAAATACATTTGTTAAATCATGTGATTTAACCTAATAAGGTGCCCTTAACTTTACAATGTTCTTATACTCGCTTATGTAAATATAATTCAGTGTTCAATATTATTGGGTTTAAATGTTGCCCAGCACCCTACCTCAAATAATAAAAATAAAAATAATACTGTTAATTTAATTAAATTTTGATAAACAATGTTAAAAATAAAAATAAAACATTTATTATTTAAATTTTAAAAACATCTCATCCCTTAACTATATTTTAAATATTTTAAATATGTTTAAACTAATGCATAGCTTATAAAGTTAGAGAGGGTAAATATTCCCTATGTTAATAGATTATTAAATAAGTAATAGTTCATAGTGGACAAGTTATAATATTGTGGTATATAAGTAAATAATTACCTTTGATGTCTGTAACATAAATTCTATATGTATAAGATTATATGTACAAATAGTTACAAGGTTTATAAGCACTTTTTTAGCAATAGTATTTTTAACATGGATTTTACTGGAGAAATGAAGACAGGTGCATGATTAATAATTTAATGTGTGTTATTAAACAAATAGTAGAACATTATTTTTAGTTATTAATTATAAAATCTATAAAAACCATTCATATAAAAATAAATAATAATAATAAGTAATAGACTAAATCTATATGTATAGATTTTATGTATACATAAAATCTAATGTTTCAAAATATTCAAACATGTTATTGATAACTAAAAAGTAGTTGTATTATTAACTTTATTTATGTAAATCACAATACAATTAGGTACATAATTAATAATATATATTAATTTATATTAATTTCTACAAATGGATACTAAATATCTAAATATAGTTATTAGTCTATCAACAGTAAATATACTAAATTACTTAACATTCGTTTATTAAAAATATATTTTATATTATTTATTCATTTAATTATATCTACCTAAAGTTTTTCTAAGGGTCTTTAGGATCCATGTCCCATTATAAATAATCTAAAAACTACTATTCATCTCAGCAAGTTTTTCATTTTTAATACACATGCAATAGAACAAAATTCATTAAGTCCAGGTTCTCTATATGCTGCTAGGCGTAGTTGCCATGCCAATTCATGTTTTTCCAGTTCTAGTTTTGAAAAAGTGTCAGTTATGTAGTCACACTGGTCTATTTTGTTTAAAATCTGGTTGATTACCATAAATTTAAAACTGTGGCTTGTATTGGAATTACAGTGTCTGGCTAAGGCATTTTCCTCTTTGTTCTTTCTAATAGCATATGTATGCTCATAGATTCTATCCCTTAGACGTCTATCCGTTTTTCCAATATAAAAACATTCACATTCTGTACATCGAGCAAGATAGACAATAGCTTTAGAGTTACAATCATATGAGCCATGAACAAAGAACTTATCTCTTCTTATAATAAACATTTCTGACTCATCAATATAACAACAATATCTACATGCCCCACATTTGCGGGTACCCCTGTTCTTTTTCTTAATGTTGCATTTCTGTTCTAATAATTTTTTCATGTTTGTGCCCCGTCTATATGTAACTACAGGACCAAAGTTTATCACTTTTGCAAGGTCTTTATCTGATGTTAACCAATACCAGTATTTTCTCAGTACTTTGCATATTTCCAAGGCTTCTGGACAATATGTGAAGGTGAATGCAATCGTGTAATTTTGTATTTTATCTATTTTATCTACATTTGTTTCTTGGTGAGATGTATACAAATGTAGATAAAATAGATAAAATACATTGGACTACATTCTACATCTTTGTAGTCTGCCTACAGTCACAGCTTTGGGCGGAAAGTTTGCTGGACTGGACTAAGTGGATATTAATGCATTCTGCCACGGGAACTGATTTTTGTTACGGGAAACTTTCCCCACCGCTTGGACTACATTCTACACCCTTGTAGTCTGCCTACAGTTACAGCTTTGGGCGGAAAGTTTGCTGGACTGGACTAAGTGGATATTAATTGCATTCTGCCACGGGAACCTTTCCCTACCGTTTGGTATACATTTTTTGCACTTACTATCACCGCCAGCTCTTGTGTGTTTACGCTTTCAGGATTGGATCAGCAAACGGAATGTTACCAGAGCCGGCACCTTGAACAGAAATTTATTGGAGTGCACACACGTTCAAACGGACTTATTTTCACCACTATTCTAACTGGAACCCAGGTCTGGTTATTTATATATACCTTTCTTTGAATTTCATTTTGCCTGTGAGTAATTACAAGATATTTTTTCATATGGACAATACGTGAACTGTACATTATCGGGGTCATTTTTTATTACTGGTTATTTTACCCACTGAAATAAATCTACTTTGTGTGTTGGCACAAAGGATTTCCACCTTCCACAGTGTTACAGTCAATTTTTGTGTTATGATGTAGATTTATGCCAGATTTGATTAGTTTCTGAATGGAGTCTATGAAGGAGGAGATGATGGCGGTAGCAGTTTCTAGGGGGGAAGATTTTGGGGAGGGGAGGGATTACCTGGGTGTAAGAGTTTAGGGTTAGAGTAGGGTTTTTTTTGAGGGTTGAGGTTATTTTTTTTCTTGTCAAGGGAGATTTGTTTTTTTTTTTTGTAGTGTTATGTAGTTCTTTATAGAGTAGGAGGCTGGATGGGGTTCTAAGTTTGTTCCAGGTTTTCCATGCAGAGTTTCTTTTCTGCATTACAGAGTGTGGCTTTAGATGTCCAAGACACAAGATTAGCTCTAACATGAACCTTTCTAGTAGGGGTTAGGGAGTTGGGAGTATTAAGGAAAATGCTGTTGAATTGAAGGACTGCTTCCTCGAGGGGAAGGTACTGCAGAAAGGTCCAATTCATAGATGAGAGCGTTTTATTAAATAAATCTGGGTTGTAGTTGGACAGATTACAACAGTCCCTGTATATGTGGGGTTTGAGTGTATGGGATGGGTGACTGTTTATAGCGATAGGGTGATGATCGCTTAGTGTGTCTGGGAGAGTAGATGGGTTATGATAGTGGTTGGGGCGCGAAGCAAGTATCCAGTTTAGTGTGATGCTGGTATTTGATAGATGATTAATACAAGTTGGGGCGGTGATATGTTGGGTGAAGCCATATAGGTTAATGCTGGAATTAGGGGAGATGGTCATGAGAGAGTTCCAGTCGATATGGACATCACTGATAACAGTTTCATAGGTGATTATTTGGGATATCAAGGCCGAGAATGAGTTCCAGTGTAGGGCTATTGTTGCTGGACGGCATATAGATACAGGCGATAATTGTTTTGTGATTGTTTAGGTTACTGTTAACTACGAGTATCTCAGCTGGGTGGAAATTGGGAGGGGGTATAGTAGAGGGTGGAGAGAGAGGTTTTCTGAGTAAAGGATAGCTAGCTCACCATCTTTTTTTGAAGGCCTGTCTTGGCGGAATATGTTGTAGCCTGTGGGGAGGATTTCTTTGTTTGATATTTGAGGTTTAAGCCAGGTTTCGGAGATGGAGAATATGTCTGGAGGGTGTAATGTTAGTAAGAAGTGGAGTTCAGGAAGTTTACTTATTGCACTACAAATATTAAGGCCTAAGATTTTATGGCATTTAGCATATGAGGTAGGCAGAGGTGGAGTGGGAATTTGGGAGGAGGTGGGAGTAAGTGGTATGTGGGCATCAAAGGAGAGGGTTTGTGGACCAGGGTTAGGATGAATATCTCCTGCGAGGGGCAGGGAAAGAATAGGGATGAAGGGGGTGAACCTAAAGGGTTGTAGTGGGTATAGTTTGGATTTGAGTTGGGGGTGGTAGGGAGTTTAGTGTATAGACTATATCTAAACAGATCTAAGAAGTGATGAGAGAACAGAGAAGATAATATATGGAAGCAGTGAGGAGATAGGTTGTTAGAGTGAAGATAAGGTAAAGTGGGACTAGACTAGGGGGTTGAGAAGGCAGAGAACTGTGGTAGGATGTGGTTAGAGTGAGAAGGGTAAATAATGGAAGTGAAAAGTATCTATTGTGATACTATGAAATGTAAAAAATCATGCATCTGCAAGACATTTTTTATACCTTTGGCTGAGAAAGTATAGTCGTGTAAAAACTCAACATAACAGTAGATGTCCTACTGATACTGTTGCAGAATTTCAATACTGATAAGTTATGTAACCTGTCATCCAGCTGGCGAAACAAAGCCAAAACCTTCTATACACTTGTACATCCGCTGTATGATTGCAGCCAACAGGCATAAGTTCATAGCTTACATACTAGGCTAAGGACCACCAAGGTGCAATCCAGCCCAACTGTGTCCCTATGCATCATTGACATTTATTAAGAGAGGGAATGTTAGGCAGTTTCTAGAGGTTATGGGGGGGCTATGATAATTTGGGAATTATTGCCTGCCTCGGTCTATCACAGACATGGGGGCCAGACCTGCGGTGCATTTCCGATTACCCATCCATTGGTGAAGGTTGTGCTTAAACAGGGTTAAGGATGAACTCTGCTTTACATGGATGGTGAACCAGTTCCTGAGCATGGGGACCCTCTGAAAAGACATATCTGTCTTGCCAACGCATCTTATTTATGTCACAAGCAAATTTAAATAAGTGGATCTAGTGATTCTGACGAGGTTCATTTTGTGAATGTGCAAAAAAGTCCAACAGAACTGGATCTGAAGATGCCTTGTATGACAGGCATAGATCGCCTTTCAGTAATCTGTAGGTAACAGAGTAGAGACAATGCTTTAAGGCAGTCTAGAAACAAATTCCAACAAACTTACCAAAAGACAGCTAGCTTTATCACAAACTCTCCATATAATACACATCACTGCCTTGCCCTAAATACTCTCAACTGTTTAGCATTCCCCCATCTTCTACTGCTGTCACAACTTCAAATGTTACACTTCATTCTTTACAAACCTTCATCCCGACCTGCGCTCTCTTTCTTCATCTCTATCTACACTCCTCCGTGGACTCTCTATACCTCTAATCAGCAAAGTACAGTTGTGTACACTTACCATAAATGTAGATGTTAGAGTGTATTCACTGTTGCAGTCCTCACATATGGGTTATCCTGCTCCCGGTAGCCCTCAGTCGGCCCGAATACCAGAGTCCTTGGTATAGGATGTCGGCTACTGCCGGTTGTAAAACTGAAGTCAGTACGTGAGGTATAAAGGGAGGCAGCAGACACTGTTTTCTTGCCTTAACTGTCAGGAGCCCCCAAAAGAAGGCTAATCCAGGAATGATAGCACCCTGGACACGTCACACAAAAAATAAAAATCCATAGTCTGTGCCTTAGGAAAAAAGGGGGAATGGAGGGTGGGAATCCAGGGCTGCAACAGTGAATACACTCGAACATCTACATTTATGGTAAGTGCACACAACAGTACTATGTTCATGTTTCACTGTTGCAGTCATCACATATGGGTCGATTCCCAGAGCCCAGTAAGAAGACAAAGGGGGGGGGAAGGATCACAGCTTAAGGGTTGGTAAGGAGGCCCTGCAAATCTGCAGAGGCAAAACCATCCCTGGATTTAGAAAACAAAGATAGATTGTAATGCTTTGTGAAAGTATGGACAGAAGATCAAGTAACTGCTTCTAGAATGTCCTTAGTAAGCACACCTCTCAGAAAGGCTGCAGAGGTAGAGGTTGCTGTAGTAGAATGGGTCCCAATACCCTGAGGGGGACCCTTTCCATGCTGCAGGTAACAAAAGTGAATACAATGAGCAATCCATTTGGAGATGGTTTGTTTTGAAATGGCTTTACCCTGAGCCCCAGGAGCAAAACTAACCAATAACTGTTCAGATTTTCGAAAGGATTTAGTCCTAAGTAAAATCTCAGCTGTCTATGCACATCAAGAGAGTAGTGCAGAATCCTTTCCACTTTATTTTGAGGACTGCTGAAAAATGTAGGCAGGTGAATAGACTGGTCAAGGGTTAAACTGGAAACTACCCTAGGCATAAAAGAGGGATTGGTTCTCAGACAAACCCGATCTGAGTGAAAAATGACGAAAGGGTCTACTGCCATTAAGGCTTGCAGCTCGGATACCCTTCTAGCTGAAGTAATAGATAAAAGGAAAACAGTCTTCCAGGATAGAAACTTCAAATCTGCAGAGGGAACTAGTTCAAAGGGAGGCAGAGTAAGTTTTTCCAGGATAAAATTAAGATCCCAAGCAGGAGTAGGAGCTCTTCTGGGATGTCTAAGATTACTAGCTCTCCTCAGGAACTGTTCCATCAAGATGTGAGAAAAAATGGGTTGCTCAAAAAAATTGCTTTAGCGTGGCTGAAGCGTGACTTTTGTTTGAAGAAAAAAAAAAGTCCACCATTAAGCAATCCTGCTAGGTAGTCAAGAATTAGTGAAATAGAAGGATGAGAAGAGTTTTCTCCTTTAGCTAGCATTCAAGAGCAAAATCTCTTCCATTTATCTGCATAGGATTTTCTTGTGCTAGGCCTCCTGGCCTCATGAAGAACTTCAACTACCTGTTGGGAAAGATTTAAGGTATTAGCTAGGCAGTTAAATGCAGAGTTTGAAGATGAGGATGAAGGAACATCCCCCCCCCCCCTTGAACCAACAGATCTGGTACCAGGGGAGGATTCCAAGGCTGAGCCTGGGAAAGGCTGGAAGGAAGGGATACCAATGCTGCCTGGGCCAATCTGGAGCTATCCGAATAGCCTTTGGTTTTTCATCTCTTATCTTTAGCAGCAGCATCAGCAGCAGAAGATTTTTAACAGCACTCTGGGAAGAAGAGGCACAGGAGGGAATGCATAAACAGAGAGGTGTCCATGGGAAGAACAACGCATCCACCCTCTAAGCTTTGTTGTGAAACTCCCTGGTGGAGAAGGTTGGAAGGAGATAACTGGTGTGACAGGAGAAAAGATCCACTTGTGGGGTGCCCCAATGACGAGTGATGCAATGGAAAATGTCCCTGTTCAGTTGCCACTCATGAGGATCCAGAACAAGTCTGCTCAAAATGATCCTCCAAGGAGTTTAGCCTCCCTGGAAGATAGTGGGCTATTAGATGTAAGCCCATGGATGCTGCTATGGACCATTGTCTCATGCTTTGTCTGCACAAGGGGTAAGAGTGAGTCCCCCCTTGCTTGTTGATGTACCACATGAATGTGGTACTGTCTGTCCTGATCGGCAGAGTCCTAAGGTAGAGTACGTCCTTGAAAGCCAGCAAGGCCTGCTGCACTGCCATCAATTCTTTTAAGTTTATGTGCAGATGAATATGCTGGGTGCTCCACGTCCCCTGTATGCCCCTGCCCTCCAGATGAGCCCCCCCATGCAACATCTGAGGCGTCTTTGGTGAGAGTCTGACTGGCAGGCAGAAAGGCAGACCCTTGTTCTGAGAACAGGCTGTCGCCCACCAGAGGAACTCCATTTATAAATAGGGAATCAGGGGAAGAATCACATCTAAGTCCTGTGTGTGCTGACACCAAAGATTCTTGGTACCATTTAAGTTCTCTCATATGCAGCCTTGCATATGGGATCATCAAAATACAAGAAGCCATGAAACCCAGTGCTTGCAGGAATTGCTTTGCAGAGAGCTGGGTCATGCTTGCCAAGTTCATGAAGTAAGCAGAAAGATCTTCTTGCTTCTGTTGAGGGAGGAATACCATCTGGGTGGCTGTATTCAGACTCACTCCCAGGAAAACAATCTCCCTTGAAGGAACCAACTTTGACTTCTTTTCGTTGAGAGTGTAACCCAAAGAGGTCAGAACGTTCTTCACGAAATCCAAATCCTTTTCTAATTGTTCTGGGGAGTTTGCTTGAATGAGATGGTCATCCAGGTAAGGATAAATTTGAATGTTTCTCTGCCTGCAAAAAGCAATGGCTGGAGCCAGGCACTTGGTAAAAACTCTGGGAGCAGTAGATAAGCCAAAGGGCAATGCAGAGAATTGAAAGTGTTGCTCCCCAGCCCTGAAGCGAAGGAACTGCCTGCAACTTTCCCTTATTGGAATGTGCAGATAAGCCTCCTTAAGATCCAAAGTTACCAGCCATGAATCCTTGCCCAGCATTGGTAGTAATTGTTGAAGGGTGAGCATCTTGAATTTGGGAATCACCAGAAAAGTGCTTAGAATGGACAGCCCCAGAAGAGTGCGCCAGGTTCCCCCCCTTTCTTGGGTACCAGAAAAAGCCTTGAATAAAAACCTAGGCCTTCCTGATTTGCAGGAACTGGCTCTATGGCCCCCATAGTCAGTAGAGAAGAAATTTGAGTTTCTACCTCTGCTTTGAGAGTTTTGCGTATGTCTGGGTACCCTTGTAAAACAGGGAAGATGTGAAAGTAAAACTTGTAACCTTGGTTTACTATATTGAGCACCCATTTGTCATCAGTGATGGTAGACCATACCTCTGAGAACCTGGCTAACATTCCCCCAAAGGAAAGCTAGGGTCAGCAGAGGTAGGCACAAGAAGGCCAGAGTCATTGAGAATGCTTGCATTGGGAAGCTGGCTTAGAACTCCCCGATTTAGCAAAAGAAGAATGCCACTGTTTAGCCCTTTGAGGGGCAAAAGCCGGCCCTCTGGAAGATCTGAAACCCCTAGGCTTACAGCGATGCTGCTTGCCAGGATCAGGGAAAGACCAATTCTTGGACGGATAATGCCTACTAAACCGAGGAAGCTGAACCTGAAGGAAATCTTTTACTGCTTGCATAGATTTTGCCTTATCCTCCAACTTTTTCAGTACCTCCTCAGCCTTATTACCAAAAAGATTGTCCTTGTGCTAAGGAACATCCAGCAATTTAGACTCAACTGGTTCAGGAAGAGGTTGCTCCCTGAGCCAAGCATGCCTTCTAATTATGGAACCAGTGGCTGCTGCTCTGCAGGAAGCCTCCAAAGTGTCAAAAACCACAGTGAAGTGAATGCTTATTAACTAAAGTGGCAGAATTTCAGAAAGTCTTGTAAATTGTGTTTTCTGTCATGGAAGAAATATACTTAAGCATGTAAAAAGGACAATTCACGGATCTAATGGCAAGAGTTGCAGAAGTATAGACTTTTTTACCCCACCTGTCCAAGGCCCTACATTCCTTATCAGAAGGCACAGGGTTCCTAGCAACAGTAGCCTTAACACCCTTGGGGCCTTGAGAAATAATTTCTGGATCAGCAGTAGGGTTTCTAAAAAGGAATCTATGACATTCAGGAACCCTGTAATATCTATCCGGTTTTCTGGGGGCAGGAGGAACAGAATTAGAAGAATTTTCCATGAAAACATCATCCACAACTTCCAAAACTGGAGGTATAGCCAGAGGCTTATGCTGTGGCAAATCTAAAAATTCCCTGACTCTTTTCTTAGACTATGGAAAATCTTGACATTCCCATTTAAAATGCTCCCTAAGAGTATTCAAAGTATCCCCAAAGGAAAAATCTTCTGGTGGGGAGGCAGCTGGGATAGAGTCCTCAGCATCATAATCCTCAAAGCCAGAAAAAAATTGAGAATTTCCTTCTTCACCAGCAGACATACTGGAAATCTCAGAATTTGAGACAGACAAAACATCAGGAGATAATTCCCTAGCCCTCTTTGAAGGGGGGGTGATGAGAGCCCCTAATCAGGGAAAGAAGAAGATCACCAGCCATCTTTACCAACTGGGACTGAGGTACAGGAGGGGAGGCAGATGCCTGCTTGTGAGCAGGTTTGCAACTGGAAGGTTTACTAGCAATCCGGAGTGACTCGGGCGGCCTAGCAACTGCAGAAGTCTGAGCTAAGGTAGTCGGTCTTGGTTCTGGTCTCATGTCGAAAAGAAGAGGTGTCAGAAGCTGATGCCTGCAAAGCGGCTCTGGGCCCATCTGAGGCAGTGACAGGCGGAGGGTCTGAAGAAGAAATAGCAGCCTGCGGCATGGAGGACTCCGTAAAGGTCTCGGCAGAGGCTTGCGGCTGAAAATCTTCAGACTGCAGGGGCTGCGAATGCTCCTCACTGACTATTGCTGTGCTGACGACCAAATTTCACCAGTGCGTCATCAGTAGATTAACCCTAGGCCTGTCACGCTCCTCGTCTTTGAGTTTCCTAGGATGATCTGAATTCAGGAGACCAGAAGACGCCATACCAACGAACTTAGGCCAGACTCCGAAATGCTTATACAAAATCTTAGCTCTGCGGCGTATGGTACGCAGTTTAAAGGAAGCAAATAGATCGCAGTTAGAGAAGTCGTGCTCAAGGCCCAAACAAGTTATACAATAGGAATGGAAATCACGGTGCGGAATCTGTTTTCCACAGGCAAGACAGGTATTAACTTTATCCGACATTCATTAAAGCAAGAAATGAGGATCCCCAACGGGGTACTCATCTAAAGGCGTCTTCAACTTGATAGTCGGAAAGCGAAACGAAGGTAAACGGCCAACCGGCACTAGTGTGAATTGCATCTGCTTCAGGCTCCGCAGCAAGAAAGACAGAGGAAATGGCGTCAGCTGCCTCCCTTTATACCGCATGCACTGCCATTAGTTTTACAACCGGCGGCAGTAGATGTCATACATCAAGGACTCTGGTATTCGGGCCGAGGGCTACCTGGAACTGGATAACCCATATGTGGGGACTGCAACATTGAAACATGAAGAACATCTACTACAAATCTACCAACCCAAAAAAATAGCTGGCAAACTCTTACATAAACACTCCTTCGCCCAAGCCTGGAACAAACTGCCAAGAGACATTTGGTCCATCATTCACCCATCCCACTTTAATGAAAAACTCAAACTTCATCTACTTAACTCCAAAATAAGTCCTTCTCAAGCCTCTACTTAAGCTCCCCACAACCCTGCTATATACCTTTTCAGTCCCTCCACATACAGCTAAGTGCTGCACTATTGTGGACATTTATTAAACTCTACAGTCAATACTATTGGACTTGACTCTTAGTCTGTAAAAATATTGATATGTATATATCATGTGTTTGCATTTCTGCTTTCTCTCTCTCTACCGTTCTTGTATAATTGATTTTGACCATATTTTTTGACTCAAATGTTTGACTCTGAAAACTGTGTTTTTTTTTTTTTGGAGCTTTTCCCCTCAGGTCTCCAATAAAAATGGGCCACAAGCCCAGCTGGACCACCCCGGTTAACAAATGTCAATAAATAAATAAATAGGTTCATAGGTTCATAGGTTCATACTAGGCTATCTGCCCAAGGGCATTTATAAGCCTAGCCCATAGTTATGTGGCTTTCGCCACCCCTTTAGTTTGAATAAAAACTATGCCTAGCATTTTTCTGTGCCTCTGTCAAGCAGTGACACTGAAGTAATCCCTGGGGTATATCTGCGATCTCCCATCCATTGGTCAAGATTCCTCTTGAACAAGGCCAGCGAAGTGCTCTGCCTCACATGTACCAGGATTTTGTTCCACAGCATAGGGAGTCTCTGGGTGATGAATCTGTCCCTCCAGCACGTTCTATTTATAACCGTGTCAAGGTTTAAGTCTCCCGCCCTTGTGGTTCTGAGGGATCTAGATTTTTGAGGTGAAGCATATTCATCAAATCTGGGTTTGACATGGCCTTATATGTCAGGCACAGGTCACCTCTGAGCAAGCGGTATGAGACTGAATAAAGCTGGAGTTCTTTCAGTCGGGCAGCATAAGACATATTTTTGAGACCCTTTATCCTTTTGGTGAGGAACTTTTGGGGCCTTTCAAGCTGCATCAGGTGTCTGGTCAGATACATTCGAGCGGGCATTGTACTCAATCATAGGTCTAATGAGTGATGAGTACAGGGGACGATGACCTCCTTGATCTAGATGTGAATCCCTTCATGATCAGGTGGGCGATATAGAAGGTTTTCCTAACTACTTTAGCAACATGAGTGTCAAGCGAAGACTACTGTCAACTTGGGTCCCCAGATCCCTGATGACTTTTCTGTGCTCAGTGGATTGTCACCTATATGGTAGCTAGGGGTAACCTTGTTTTTCCCGAAGGGTATGACTATGCATTTTTGGCGTTTAACTTCAGGCCATGGCTCTGGCACCAGTTATCCGTTTCTGTGAGGCCCTTCTGGAGGATATCTGTGTCAGATGTGTTTTCGACTATGGCCCAGTTTGCAGTCATCTGCAAACTTTGTCAGCCATAACCCTCCTGTGTTTGCTTGTACTTCAGAAAAGTAGATGCCGAACAAGAGTGGACCCAGGACTGAGCCCTGTGGGACACCACTTGTGACAGGCTTTGAGTCTGACATGGCTCCAGCAACTCTGACCCTGTGGGTTCTGTCGCTTAGCCAGTTTGCAACCCATCTTGTGATGTATGGGTTTACATTCAAGCTGATGAGTTTTTCGATGATACCTGAGTGGGGTATTGTGTCGAAGGCCTTTGCCAGGTCGAGGTAGGCTGTATGGACTGCCTTTCCCTCATCAATGGCCTTGGTGACTGTCTCGAAAAGTCAACCAAGTTTAAGAGGCAGGATCTGCCTTTGACAAAGCCAAACTGGGTTGGATCCAAAGTCTGCAAGTTCCCTATGTCTTTATTTATGAGTTCCATTATGATCCTCTCCATGGCTTTGCAGATAAGGCTTGTCAAGCTAATGGGGCGGTAATTTCCAGGGTCTGTGGAGGCACCGCCCTTATGAAGTGGGACCACAGTCGCGTGCGCCACTCCTTGAGTGCGTATCCTGAGGTGAGGCTAAGATTAAACAGCTGTCCTAACTGTGGGTTTAATTCCTCGTTGAGTTCATGAAGCACACAGCCGGGGACACCATCCGGTCCCATGGATGCTGTGTTTGCCTTAGTGAGGGCAGTTCTCACCTGGGCGTTGGAGATGTTTGGGGGCTACAATCCTCTGGAATAGATATCTCTCCTTTTGGGGGAGAAGTTTGCACTGAACCTGTCAGCCAGTATGTTAGCAATGTGTGTAGGTTCAGTAATTTTCACATCATTTTGAACTAATTCTGAGCATATCTGGGAGTTTCCTCCTAGGTTTCTAACATAGCTAAAGAAGGCCTTATGATTGTCTTTAGAGTCCTTGGCGATTTTTCTCTCAAAATTTGCCTTGGATGATTTTATGAGAGCTCTTAGTTTTTACTTATAATGATCAAAGGTGTCTTACCTTTCAAGGATTTTGCTCTATCTTGTAGTAGCTTCCTCCTTTTGTTGTAGAGCTTGTTTATGGCTGGGGTCCACCAGACTGGACGCTTGCCTTTGGTACAGAGAGTCTTAGTTTTGTTTGGGATTGCCTGATCCATGCAGTCCTGTAGGTGCTGGTAGAAGGCATTTGTAAGTGATTCAGCGGTTTGAGTAATGTTTACCACTGGCTCAGGGGCCTTAAAGGAGACCACACTAGTTTTAGAAGTGTGAAATCGGCTTTTGAGAAGTTTTTCACTGTGGTCTTTTTGTTTCAGGTGGGGCGGGATGAGGACCTCCAGCGAGATTAGTTTATGATCTGATCTCACCAGTGAGGGATATACTTCGGTGTTGAACATTTTGATCCCATGTTCGTGATGATGAGATCAAGTATGTTTTCACCTCTTGTGGGGATGGTGACTAGTTGTTCCATGGCATTTGAGTTTATGAACTCCAGGAATCTTTGGGTTAGAGTGTTAGGGCTTGAGTAGTGTTCCCAGTCTATATTAGGGTAGTTGAAGTCACCTAGTATGATGGTGTTTGGAGATACATTTATCCCCTCAATGTTTTCAGGAAGGCCATGTGAGGTTCCTGAGTTTGAGAGGGTGGCCTGTAACATGCTACAAATTGCAGAGCAGTCTTGCCTATGGTTAATTGCACCTGGATGGTCTCAGATGCATCGTGCGTTGCCACCAACCTTGAGGTGTGGTTGTCCTTTATGAATATGGACACCCCCCCCTCCTTTCTTGGTGTTGTCCGGATTTTGGGGCGGAGCGTATGATATGAGGTGAAACCTGTTAGTGCTGGGGTGCTCTCAGGAGCCTTGAACCAGGTTTCTGTCACAGCACAGACATCGATGTTCTCCATATTGAGAAGGGCCTCGAGTGCGTGCATCTTGAGATTGAGACTTCTGGCATTGAGCAGCATTACCCTTAGTTTTTTCCTTTTGGTGTTCTAGGGTGGTAGGTTTAGAATTTGAGCCTTGCCTAAAAAGGCACTATGGGGGTGGCAAGAGCCTTTGCCAATATCCGGAAGCCCAGGGTGACAGGTGCAAGCCGTCCCTTGCTTGAAACAGCGTGGCTTGTCCAGCATGTCATCCCAGGCAGACAGACATTGGATCCCCTTTGAATGACACCAGAATTTAAGCCAATTATTAAAGCTGATCATCTTATCACTGTATTGTGGCATCATTCTAGGTGAAGGTAGGATACTGCTCAAGGTCAGGGTCATACCTGCCTGGGCTACATAATCAGAGAGCTCCTCGGCGTCCCTTTTCATGTAGTCCAAGGAGGTGCGTCTCAGGTCGTTGACACCAGCGTGGACAATGACTGAGTCGTACTTGTACCTGCTGTTGAGAGACCTGAGTGCTTGCGTTATGTGGCGGATTCTAGCGCCCGACAGGCAGCTTACTGTGACCTTCTCCTTACTCAGTCTGGTGAGCGGGCGTCAGTGTGTCTGACTATGGAATCACCAATGACAAGTGTGTCTGGCATTTTGTTTGGCCTTAAGGGCTGTGACTGTTTGACACTCTGACTGTGTGGTCTATGTGTTGCATGTGTTGGGTCGTGAGGTGGTATTTGTTTGGGTGTCTGCTTTGGTGGCCTCTGCTGTTTTGGTAAATTTTTGACCAGAGCCTCCAGTATGTCTTTGTGTGAGTATGTGTATGATTTGAAGTTGTGATGGTACCATGTGTGACTGGGTATGTATTGTGTGTGGTTGCCTTCTCCTCCTGTCTGGTCTTGCCAGTCCTATGTTGAGAGAGCTCAGCCTCCAGTTTGGCCGTATAGTTGCATCTCGCATGTATTTGTGTTTTGTGGGAGAAGGAGAGGATTGTCTGTGTACATGAGGCAATTGTAACATTGCCTCAATATTCCCAGGTTCACCAGTTGAGCTGGAGAGGACACTAGCAACTGATCCCTCGACATACTAGAAGTAGTAGATAAAGAACTTTCAAAGGACTCCGGGGGAAGTGGGTTTTGGGCTGGTGGGGTACTATCTATAATAAGAGTGCTTTATCAAGGTGCAAGTACTGTAGGAGTAAGTGCTAGGCTTTACAGATAGAGAATAGTCTACTTGGGAATCAAGTAGAGATGAACTTTTCAGTTATAGGATATGCTAAATAACTAAATAGGACAATGTGCTTATACCCTGAATTCTCCTGGTAAGGAACCTTTATGGGCATTTCAACTGTTGCATATGTCTGGTCAGGTACATGTCGAGGCAGGGATGATTCTCTCTCTTTTATACGTAAGCTGCCCTTACCCTAGACAATTTCCCCCAAAGGGGAGTGTCAAACCCTGTGTCATAAGTTCATGAAGGGGTAGTAAAGACAGGAAGTAGGCGGAGAAAAAAGAAAGAGCTTTCTATTGGGGACAAAGGCTGTCACTCGATGAGCATTTAGTCTGCAACTAAAGAAAAAAAAGGCCATGGGAACACCATAACCATTATGTTACATAGACAAAAGTAGGAGCAAACTTTCGCAGACTAACTAAAGCCAGAAACCCTGCAGAAGTCTGAAGAACAAGAACAGAAAACAAGATCAGCTAAGAGGAAGGGAGAGGTATTGCTTCCACCTCAGTCCACAAGATCCATGATGGTCACAACAAATAAAGAGGGGAAGAAGACACGCAATATTTCAACAGTTATCAGTTGGACCTCTACTGCTATGGTAAGTTCTTACACAACTGTGCCAAGTCCTTTTTTAGATTACTGCTGCAGTATTCCAACACTGAAGGGGAATTTCCAAAGCTTAAATCTTGTTTACAGAAGATGGATCAGAGACAGGGAGCTAACTACCAATCATGGGACGACGGATATGGCAAAGAAGTCCTTGATCTTGACAAAGCATACAGTCTAGTGCCCTGTGAAGGTGTGCACAGAACACGTGACTGCTTCCAGAAAAGTTCTGGTGTCAGTGCCTTTGAAGAAAGCAGCAAAGGAGGAAACTGCTCTGGTGGAGTGGGTCTTCACAGATGAAGACAAGGAATTGCCATGGAAATTAAAAAACGCAAGGACTTGCCGTGGAAAGAATATCAAAAAGAAATGAGTGGAGGCAAACAGATCTCTTTGAGGGGACACTCCATGTGTAGACTATGCCCAGGAAGATTTCTCTGTTTTTAACATCAAAAAACAAGTAATCTCCGTGATATCCCTGAAGTCTCAAACAACCCACTAAACAAGTACAGTGGGTCCAAAAACAGAAAAGTGTAAAACTTCTCTGTGTAGAAGATTCTCAATCCATATACATCTAGTTAATCACCGATATTAATCAGATCAGATAATGGTAGTAGAAGTAGTGAACTTAAACTTGTCCTAAGTCACAAAATAATAAAAAATATATAATTTGAAATATTACACAGAATTACTAAGTGTTCAAAAGTAATCCAAGCAGGTAGACCGTCTTTTTCCAATCAAAACTCCTTTATAAAGTACACAGACTTAATAAAGGGTTTTTGACTGGAAACAGACAGTCTACCCTGCTTGGATTATTTTTGAATACTTAGTAATTCTGTATAATATTTCAAATTGTATTTTTTTTTTTTTATTATTTTTTGACTTAGGACGAGTTTAAGTTCATTACTTCTACTACCATTACCTGATCTGATTAATATGCAGTGATCGACTAGACATATATGGATTGAGAATCTTCCACACAGAGAAGTTTCATACATTATTCTGTTTCCATTCCTGAGGGTCTTCCATTGATCTGCTTAGAGAATCTACGAAAACATGTTCTTCAAATGGAATGTTAACAGCCTGTAGGGGCAGACATGCTTTCATGGCTTAGTTCCATGACAGAAGAGCTAGTCTGCACAGGTTGTAGGACTTGGTCCCCCTTGTTTGTTGATGTACCCCATGAGCGTGGTGTTGTCAATCAAAATCCTGAGGGGTCCAGGGATCCATATGTGTGAAAACACCTGAAGGGCTTGAATAAGGACTTTTACTTCTTTGACATTGACGGTTCTTTCAAAAAAGGTGTTGTAATGGGATAAGTCCAGAATGGACCTCTAAGTGAACTCTTTTCTGGGAACTAGGAAAATTCTTGAATAAAAGCATTTTCCGAAATCCCAGTGGGGCATTGGCTCTATGGTGCCCTGCGCAGAGAGATCCCATAAGAGAGGTAGGGAAGATAACCTGACTGGGGAAGGAGGGTGACTTCGCCTCAACAAGGGAAGTTCCCTTCCAAGACATTTCATAACAATCTTGAATAATGGACAGGACTCACTTGTCTTTAGTGATGACTTTCTATGCTGAAAGGAACAAAGTGAGACTTATGGACAAGGAGAATGTATGGACCATGGAAAGAGGGAGATGGCAGAAGATAGGCAGACACTGATTTGTCTAGAAAAGAGGCTTTATCAGACTTCTCTCATAGATTTCTCCTGAAATCTCTTCCTGGGTTGTTTTTTGCCCTTCAGTGAAGACCTGTGTTTCCCCGAGGTGGGCTTAAAAGGGTGATTTCTTTGATGCCCAAGAACTGACCTAAGAAAGATTTGTTTAAAGTCGCGAATCATTTTTCCTTCTTCTGCAAAGTCTTGAAAAGTTCTGCTGCAGAATAGCCAAATAAAACGTCCCTGTTACGTGGGAAATCCAAAAGTATGGCCTTGACATAGTTAGGGAAGGACTGAAGAAGAGTCCAAGCAAATCTTCAAACAACAAAGCCAGTGGATGCATCCATGAAGGAAGCACCATAGCATTTAAAAGAATGCCTTGCAACTTGTGTAGCTTGTCCAAGCATAGAAGTCACCTGGGGCTTAATATTAGAAGCCTCAAAGTTAGCCATAGCTTTCTTTATTTAAAGCCCCTAGAATGGACAGATGGTATTTTGTCATTTGAGTTTGATTAAGGTCAAGGTAGCAGAGACGTAAACTTTCTTATGATACCTGCCCATGGCCCTACTATCTTTGTCGAATGTCAACATTAGCATCTGGTACAAGCTTAGCAGCTTTATCAGTAGAAATCAAAAAAAACAGGATTAGCTAGAGGTTTTTTATAAAGAAACTTCATGATCACAGGGACCTTATAGAACATAAGCTCTTGGGAGCAGGAGGCTGAGAGTTGCAAGAATTAGAAATGGATGTAAAAGCATCCAAGAAAGCTTCAAACTGGACTGAATGGAGAAGGCAAAGGAGTTCCTGCCGCGTGCAAGTTGTAGAAGCTTTTTTTATGCATCAGTCACCTATCCATATTCCCAATCAAAATGCTGCATCACTTTAATAACAGTCTCACTAAAAGATATTTCTTCAAAGGGGAGAGAGGGGATAAGGTGTTATCAGAAGGAAGCTGTTAAGGAGAATGGATTTCTGATGAGTATGGCAAAGAATCCTCATGAGAACCACATTACTCTTCCTCCTCAGATAAAAATTATTGTCTCTTCTGAGGGGGGAGGGGTTGTGAAGGGAGAGAGAGAAAGGGTGTTTCAAAGACAAATGGCCTTATATATGCCATGTGAAAATTTGTATATGCCATGTGAAAATTCAATCCATTTTTTGTGTGATATCTGCGCAAGAGAAACAAGTTTTTTTTTTTTTTGTTTTTTTGTGTTTCTTTTTCTGAGGGGTGGGATCAGTCCTCATGAGGCATGGTGGAAATGAACCCTGACAAAACCTGACTGAAGCACCAGGCACAACATTCCTGGCAAAAAATGTAGGTATGCCCTCCTGTCCTGAAATTATCACCCTAGGTTTCCTTTCTAAACTGCACTGGTAAGAAAAGTCTAAGTGCACGTGCAGGAGTAAGACACCATATGGGCCTCTGGTAGGGTCAAAGCAGGGTTGACAGACATCCCTATTTCAGCAGGACTGTCCCAGGATCAGCAACACGATCCAGAGTCCTGGACTGCCAGATAAAATTCCAGCGAAACAACCTCCATTTTGTTTTTTGTGATTGGCTTTTATACCTGCATACGGGCCAATCAAAAAAAAAAAAGCACAGCAGAGCCACTTCTATTAAATGCGGAATTGCCTGATGAACAGAAGAGGTACTGCTGTGAGATTTTTTGACTGGCTCATATACCGGCATATGGGCCAATCAAAAAAAAAAAAAAAAAAAAAAAAAAAAAAAAATGGAGCAAGGTCTGCTGTTTAATGTGGAACCGCCTCATGTTACACATTAAAAGACTTTTTTTTTCTTTTTTTTTGTTCCCTAGCTCTCCCTTTACAAATCTGGCAACCCTGGATCAAGTAGTGGACACCTGAGAAAGAGAATCTGACATATCATGGATTCCTGCTGCATCTGAATGGGAGTGTCCGAATCAGAGTGGGCAGCAACTTTCGTGAACTTCTTATCTGTGAACGGGATGTCAGAAGCGGAGGTTTCTGCAATATGGTGGGATGTCAGAAGCGGAGGTTTCTGCAATATGGTGCGAGTAAGACACTTCAGATGCAGAGTCTCTCTCTAAGTAGGTATTTAAGGAAGAAAACCTAGTGCAGAGGGTTTCTGAAAAAAAAAACAAATGGCAGATCTTAGAATTCCTGTAATGTTGTTCAGCCCTAGACAGAATACACATTGAGACTGGAAGTTTGCCTAACACTGTCACACTTTCCTCTCTTAGATAATATTCTTACATTTAAAAACAAAAAATTATTAGAGAAGGTTCCTCACCAGTGCACTTATCTCAGTATGTGAAGGCAGTGGTAATAGCAACAACAATGCTGGGGGGAAGGGGGAAAAACTTTTGGCAAAAGAAGGGAACCCAAAATACCATTTTGGACTTGGGAAAATTAAAAAAAATTTAAA